>NW_009614572.1:0-49625 GCF_000690535.1 Cariama cristata | reverse complement strand
CCGGGGGCTGGATCCGGCGGTGCGCGGCTGCTCCCCAGGGCGACTCTTCTTTGTGTCCAGGTGGCGAGGACGAGGGGCTGCGGGGTTGCCCGCGGCCATGGGGGTGCAGGACCGGCCCCAGTGCTTCTTCGAGATAGAAATCAACCGGGAACCAGGTAAGGGCTCGCGGCTCCGACACAAGCATTCGTGTCAAGTGTTGTGGGGGTTTTTTACCGCATTTTTGCCTTTAAAAATTGTCTCGAGGCGTTAGCAGTGGGTTTGGCCGTTGATGTGTTATTTCTGAGTTAGTTTTCAGTAACTTTTGATGTTTACTGGGGTGCTGGATGCTTTTTATTCTCTCTTGCGACTGATTTTTATTTGTATACATGAAGAGAGAGGTTCGGTGAGGCTGACTAACACTGTTTTGAAGACAGGGAGCATTCTGTGTTAGAAGTGCTGTCTGGTTATGTATTACACCTTTCCAGTTCTATAAAGTATGGAAAATTGGGGCAAGTTGTGAGGAAACTAGAGAGAGACTTCTGGAAGTGGTTTTAACCATACAGTGATTAAAACTGGGAAGGGACCTCAGGGGGTCATCTGGTCTAAATCTTCCTCCTGCTCAAAATGAGTCTTCTGAATGGAAATGAAGAATTGACCGTAGAAGCGTAAGATATCTCACCAGGTGGCCTGTTTAAAAAAATAAGAGATGGATTTTTCTTTTTAATTATTAACTCGTATTTTCCCTGGGGGAAGTGTCATTGCCCGTAAGCGGTTGACTGTGAGTTTTAATCCTGGAATCACTACTTGATTCCCTGTTTAGCTTTCCCCACTCTGTAAAAATGGTCATACAGATTAACTTACCCATCTTTTCGAACGTGAATTTATTGATGCGTATTAGTTGTCTTGCATATAATCAGTGCTTTATATTGCTACGATTTGTGTCTCAGAAAAATGAGTAAATGTGATGGCTTCATTATGCTTTCACTTTCATTTTCTGCTTCAATGTTTCTCTGAAAGCCTTTGAAATAAGAGTTTATATTCCTGCATTTTCAAATTTCAGTTGCATTCAAATGTAACTGTAACCCATTTGACTTGCTTTTTGTTTATACCAAATTTTCAAAAGAAAGATTCAATTCTAACTTTGGTGACCTGATAGGGCACGTCTATAAATCTGTTGCTATTGTAACTCCTATTTGAGTTATTTTAATTAACAGTGCCTTTTCTGAATACTTGTGTTGAAGAGGAAAATGCTAATGTAAATGGAGTTTTAACATTTTCTCTTGCTTTAGATTCATGTTTACTATGGAATGAGACTACTAAAAATGTTTTAGGTTGCGTAGGCTTCCAGTTTAGGAATGGTAGTTTGATGGAATTGATTTCATTCAAAGACAATTCATTCTTCGTCTCATTTGCTTTCAGTCTTTGTTAGGTTTTTTGTTTTGACTCTCCATCTGAAGAATCTCTCCCTGCGCTGTTTTCTTCTGCTCTTTCTTTATGCGCACGTTCCTGCTCCCATTTCATAATACCTCTGGTTGCCTCAGCCTTGTGCCGTGCATCACGAGTGAAAGTGGATTACCTTGTTTTCCCTCGCATCTACTTGGGTTTGATGATTGATAGCGGTGTCGGAGAGGAATTGCAGCGTTAGTGTTCTTGGTGGCGCAGAGCTTTGGTTACCTGGAGGAGACAGAGGGCTTTGGCTCTGTTTGTGGCTGGCTGTATTTATTTTCCCTTTAAAGTAACAGCAATCTCACAGCTGTATATCAAATTCAGAGCCCTGCTGTTTTTATTGCACCTGACTAATGGCTTGTATTTTTGCAGGAAAACGTGCCAATTTGTAAAATGTTGGTATGGGGACTTGTGTGTAATCCGATTAGACTACTTTATTCTAGTGTCTGTTTATTAATTCACTATGCAACTATGTCTTGGGATTTAAGGTTATGTTTTAAAAGCTTAAACGTTGCTCTCTTAGCTATGGGATGACCTTCAAAAGCTGAATCAAGTGTGAATGATAAAGCAGTGCTTCCAGATGACATGAAGCACTAACTCTGAGACATGTACTTTCTTTTTTTTTGTGAGGTATTAATTTTAACTTGTAAACTGCCAGGAGATCTCTAAATTAACATTTTGCTTATTTGACTTCAGTATGATGAGCCGATCTGCTTGTTCATTTTTATTAGATGTAGGGAGAAAGAACTGCAGAAAAGAATAATCCTGCATTTTGTTGCTAGCCAAGAAATAAGACATTGCCACCACCCTGTCTACACAGAAAAGCTGAACTAATACCTCTCCACAAAATGCAGAGGATAAGAGGACACGCCGCTCACAGTACTGGAGACATCGCTTTGCCTGCAGAATACAAAATTGTGTCATTTTTAACAGTGTAGGTTGCATGGACTCCAAAAATGTTCCCCAACACAGTTGCCAAGTCTTAGCTTTCCCTTATAGACTTTGCTTACCCAATATTTGTCAAGATACCTGTAGCAATTAAAAATAAGAGAGCAGTGCGTGGACTAGCTGAGAAGGAGCGGCCAAAGGTGGGGGGAATGTGTGTGCATATGTGAGAGAGGAGAGGACTGCAGAGTTTGAATTAGTTTACTCTAACTAGATCCCTTAGAAAATACAGGAGTGAATATTATAGCCTTGGTTGTGCTTTCAGAAGTTTTATTACAGCTTTTGTGTCCGTATTTCAATTTTAGCTACAGAATCTTGGAATAAAACTTAATGCCTGCTTGTATGTGCCTCTCACAGCGGGGCAAACTTTGTAGGCTTTGTGTCACAGTTTAAGTCTAAATGTAGGCTGCTTTTAATAAGTTGCCTGTTAAACATTTTTTTTTTAATGAATGCATGTTGTGGCTCATAATTTTTACAGAACAAATGGAGAATAAATGGAGAATAAGCATTTATTTTGATATTAGCCCAGACAATACCTCTCCCTTCTTTTGAGTCCCGCCTGCCAATGGATTTGGACGCATACTGCATGCACATAGGAGTAAGCTACTTGCAGTATTCCAAGAATTTTGGGATGGCAGCAGATGCCTATTTAAATAATTCTGTCTTTACTCTGTGATGCAAAATCTGTGTGGAACTTCAGTCTTTTGGGTATTGTGATAATTAGAACAGATGTCTGACTAGGATGTCGCATACGGAGTCTGCTGCTGTAGCAGTTCATGCGGCCATCCAAGATTTTTTTTCACACATCTTCCTACCCCTCCGACTGGCTTTATGCATCATAAAATATGTTATATTTACTCATTTTTGCTTTGTTTCATTCTTATTCGCAGAAGATTTTTCCTTCTCATCTTTTTACTTTTTCTCTCCTATCTTCTGCTGTTGTTTGAACCCTTGCTCACATTTTCGTTCCATTTTAGTTTCTTTCCTTCCTGCGGCATGTCCCTTCCCTTATGAAAGAACAGTCTGACTGATTACGTCTCTCCTTCTAGTCACTGTTGCCTAAAGTTTGGTGTGTTTTGGGATTTCAGCTGCTATGAATTTATGTGAAATAAGCTCCACTGCAAAGGTCATCGTAGTACTATGCCTGCATTAGTAGAACCAGGGATGCCTTATGGGGTGTCTGTTACCCTTCCTGAAGACAGGAACCGTTCTCAACTGACTTCACATTAACTTTTAGCCCTTTGAAGGCAAAAAGTTGTAGATTGGCAGAGAAGAGATCGGCACTTTGACACTCCGTCCATGAACCGATCAGCAATCCAGTTGAGTGCAGTATAGCAGGAGCCAAGGGGGCATGCTACGTGGGGAACCCCTGTCAGAGGGTGTGTAAGGGAGATAGGATGTAGAATCGGAGGGAACTGGTTTAATAAAAATTGTAATCCAATCATCATATAGAATTATTATTGTCAGTGCAGAATGAAATATCCTCAAGACTTACCTTGAGGTCTAGAACAAATTAAATTAGTAAATGGAAGACCAAACTGATCAGCCTCTTCTGCTAGGAGAAGTCAGAAGTGTAGTTTCTCACTTTCGTATCTCTGTGAAACTGAAGACAGTAAATTTTTGTTGTGTGCAGTACTGAAATATGTGTGCTTTTGTGGAGACCGCGACAGGTTGGAATGGAGGGAGTTTCAGATAGTGTTTGTGGAAGACGGGGCTTAGTAGAGAGCTGGGGAAAGAAATTTGTGGAGGCTTTCCTTGCAAAGAGTGTAAGGTGGGGTGAGAAAACATTAGCAAAGTGTTAATATGTCAAGACATAGATCACTGCTCAGGGGAACTGGGACATCCACTGCTTTAACTGATATTTTAAATAAAAGCTGTTCTTTTTCCACAGGAAGCTTTTGTTTTTCTGAAAACTGTAGCCACATTTCCACATTAAAGCAGTCTTTTTAAATTTATAGGACCTAGTGTTCACAAATTTAGGGATAAATAAATCAATGAAATTAAAATACGGTCATTTTAGCGAGCTGTTATTTAAACTTTATTGCACATCTATCTAAGCCTTTGGGCCTCTGGCAGTTGTCCTGGTCTCAGTCTGTAAGGGATGTGCATCACTGTCTTAATGGTTGTAATCCCTGATTTCCCCTTCAGCAAGCTATTCCTGTTGATATACTGGGAAAAGTGCTACAGTGGCTTCTTACTTGGTTTGCTCTAGGAAACTGGGACAAGACAAAACCAATATATTTAAATTTAATGTGAATAACTAGATTTATTCAGGGAGTGTCTATCTGAAATTGGTATCTTTATGGTCTAAGCATAACATAATCGAGCAAAACAGTTTGTATTACATGGAAAATACATTCAAGCAGTATGTGTTTGGCTCCCGAGGTTGTTTCTAAAAAGTTAAGCAACTACACTGGAGGAAATCACTGGATAAACATTTGAACTCAATGATCATTTTAATAAACTTTGCTAGCAGGAGCCCTTGTTACCATATATAGCGTGGATATTCCTGCTCTGAATTTTTACCACTTAATTTGAATCTTTTAATTCTTCCTCAGCTGGAAAGTTGATCAGAGGTTCAAAAACAAAATAAAAGACAAAGTTTTCATCTTTCAATTTGAAAATAGAGCTCTGAAATTGGATTATTTCTGGTTATTATGCCTTCTGGTTTCTATAATTAATATAGCTCATTAGCTACAGATAGCACTTTATGAAATCAAGCTTCAAAACATCTGACTTATATATGCATCATTACTGTATGTAATTACCAGTAATGTAAATACTTCTTCCATCACTTACTCTAACTTCTATCAAAAATATCTTTACAAAGTAAGTTTAAAACCTGCTAACAAATAAGAATACTTTCTCAAAGTATTGTTTTACAAATAATAGGCAAATGTTAAGTTATGATTGGATAAATTTCTGTGGTGTTTGCTAGCACAGAAAGTAATGTACTGTAAAATCTACACTGTGGTACAGATGAACATGTCTTCATAGCTATGAGCTGGTGAAACTCCGTCTTCTATTGAGAGCAACACTGAATTAAAATTATAGAAATGTCCTGCCTGCTGATGCATTAAAATAAAGATTTTAATAGTTTGTATAACTTCCTTGTGGTACTGTAAGATTTGCATCTCAAGTGAGGTGAGAATTTAATTGTTAAAAATATAATCCCAGCATTTTTGCTTTAGTCCAGAAGGGAGGTATCTCTGCAGGCTCATTTCTTGGTCAAAGCCAACTGAGGAGTCTGGGTCGGTTTGTGAGCAGGCTTCACCTACTTTAATAACTCTTCTTAGCAATTTTTTGTTTGTTTTAATTTACTGTTCAAGTCTTACGATTAGTCACAGAAAGCTTGTTCCCTAATCAGGTAACTTAACCTTTGTATCAGGGAAATGAAGCCGAAGAAAGTGTCGGAAATTTTCTCTGTACGGTGAAGGTGGATCATTTCAGAGAAGAGGTGTCTAAATCTGAGGAAATGAGTAGCATCGCAAATGCTTTTCTGTCTGAGTTATGTCAGCATATACCTCGGCTCCGAGTTTAAAATGAGATGTTTCCTTTTTTTTTTTGGGGGGGAAAAGGTAAGAGAAAGATGTGTAGGTTCTAAGTGTACTTTTTATACAGATTTTTTTTTATTTTGTTAACAGCTGCTACTTCCTATGTATTTGTCTGATCAAGGTATGAAAATGAGTTTGATCTTTCTCTGGCACATTTCACTGAGTATTTGTCAGTGGAAAATACAACCTTTCAGTGACAATGGTATTCATGCAGTTTAAGTAAAATACAAATAGTAACCCACCAGATGGATACACAGTATGCGGTTTGTGTTTTGTAAGCACACAGCAACATTTCATATAGCTGGACATAACCGGGTAAGCAGTACTTTAGATTATATGCAGGAGAGACATCCTTTTAAACTGGATCTATAGTCTTTTGATGTTGGATATGGGCATTACAAACAGTTTGGAGGAGTTGAAAGGCGTGGGAAGCCAGCGGACGTTATTATTGACAAAGCAGTAGTGAAAGATACTGTTGAAATCACGATGCCTTCGTTATGAATGTCTTTTTCCACGTTCTGCCTTGACATCTTCGAGAACTCAAGATGACATTCTTCCATCAGAAAACAGAAATGGTGGTGTCCGCTGCTTAAGGTGCTAAATGTGGTGGGGTTTGTATGTAGGACAGGGACTTGCAACCAGAAGGCTTCTGCAGCTCATACCCGAGGGCAGAAGTCCCTTCGGGAGCCCGTAGGCAGTAACACCTTGTAGTTATTTGGCAGCTGTCACCTTGGTCAATCAGCAGCTGGTCCGTATTTCTCTACTCTTAGGAGAATGGGGATAGTGACAACGTTTTCTCTGAAAGGTGTCATGTGTTATTTCACATAGCGAATGCAAGAGGAAATCTGTACGTGGCTTTCTAAAGCACTTAGCCACTGTTCAGGGCTTTTGCAGGCAGAGGAGTAGGACTGCTACTCTCCTGAATGACTGTGCTGATAAGGAAAATGAATAACTCTTTTACTAAACTGTCTTCTCTGTTGTGTTCTCTCTATGAATCTTGATCTGCATAACTTATAATGGTTTCTTCACTTTCAAATAGCTGTCTTTTCATAGCGGTAGTTACAGCTACTGCTGATAATGTGAGGTCTTTGAATATTCACTATTGCTTCATTCTTTGGAGACTGTGCCTACCTGTTTTCTTTAGATTTTCCTGCTGTAAAGACGAATACTCAGAGAACATTCTTACTGCGGTTAATGAAATGCAGACATTTCAACAGCTGAAGGCATCTTGAATTTTTGTCTAAGAGCACAAAATACAGGTGGTCTCCGTGTTACTTTATTATTTCTCCCCTTTTTGAACTAACAATTCACCTTGTTGGCAATTCTGTATGTTTGGACAAAGCCTTAAAATTGAATGCAATTTCTTAGGACCCTCTCAGAATTTTTCTTGCTGACAAAGTATTGAGTGAAATACACTTGAGCTTCAATTATTATTTTTTTCCTTTAAGAGAAGGAAAAAAGAAGTAACTCCTGGAGTAGTTACCTTTTTAAATTATTTTTGAGCGTCTTACCAGTGTACACCACTAGAGGGCAGTGCTCCCTGACAGATTGTTGCCGGTCTGCTTGTAATGCTGGACACCAGTGTGGGTTTTATGGCTTATTTCACAACCTATAGAGGTAATAGCTTTTTCTTTCCTAATTATGTATTTTTTAAAGATTTAATCTATTTGGGAGTGTGTTTTGGTTTTGTTTCTTTAGTAGTGTACGCCCCAGTATCATGGAAAATAAAATAGAAAATGTGAATCAGTTCTAAAATAGCTTTTCTTTATATTAAACCACTCTCCAGCAGTATTTCAGTAGTTTTGGAAGGTACGTAGCATAACTGCCACCAATAGCACGGAGGTAACTGTACTGAGATGAGAATTACTCTGTTCACTTTGCATAGTGAGAAAGCAATATTTGTTTTGTAGTATCTGGCAAGTGGAGCATTAGTCGTGAAATTGCTAGTATTGTTCTGACCGCCTTTTGTCTTTCCTATTTGGTTCATCTATTTTTTAAATTTTTTTTTTAAACTAAAGGATTTTAGGCCAAGAGTGCCAGTGCGTCTATAATCCTTAACACAGTATGACACTAAATCACTTGGACTTTTTAGGTAATGATCGCAGGGAAAACTGTGACAGTGTAATTATTAATGTATTTGTATAAACAGTACTTGGGGGGGGAAATTACTCCAGCTCTCTGAGGACCTGTATGTGTGGCAAATCTTTTTCTTTTTCAAAACAGAAATGAACTGACAAGATAAATTATTTTAGTAAATCAGTTTGGCTTTCCAAGTTCAAGTCAGAATGGAATCATTAGGATTTTTAATAAATTAGTTGTAATGGTATTACCTAATCCTGTGTTTGTATTTTTTTTTTTTTACAGTTATGGTATTGTTCTTTCCTGCTACTTGTTTTAATATATGCATATTTGAGATGTTTTCTTCCTCTGCTTGATAAACTAACTTTTTCTCAGAAAGTTAGATTTTCAAAACATGCCGATTCATTTATATGCAGATTTTCTGATGTCTTTATAAAACTCTTTAATTACTTTTTTTTATCTTTTAGTTGGTCGAATTATGTTTCAGCTCTTCTCAGACATATGTCCAAAGACTTGCAAAAACTTCCTTTGCTTGTGCTCGGGTAAGTAGCATGCTTATATTTAGGATTTTTAATGTTTCTTACAATTATTATGTGTTTATGCAGGTATAAACCACAGCATAATAATAGTGCTGATCACTTTTTTTTTTCTGGTAAAAGCAAAGCTGAGGCTTGTTAGCTCTGAGGAGGATTTGAATAATGCATAGCAGGAAATTGTGTGGTATTCTGTAACTGTAGCTGAGTTAGAGTAGTGGAGATAATACGTGATTAGAGAATGCAGAACTGTGAATTTATGGAACAAAAAATTTATTTAGTTTTTGTCCCTAATGTGGGGCTCCAACTATAGTGGAATTATTAATCACTCAAGTTACACAAATGTGATAAAGGCAAGCAATTCTTCAGGATTTATCAGGAGAGACATGTAAGTATTAATGTCACTGCACAGTATAATGGTGATGTTTGACTTGGGACACTACATAAAACTTCGAATATATATAAATTTTTTTCTTATATAAAATGAATATATATAAGAAAATTTTGAGTGTATTTCAGGTTCATAGAAGTGCTACACAGGGGTCAGAGGAAAGAAACATCTGTTAAATAAATGAAGGACTAAAAGGGAATATGATGGTCCCTTAGAAATCCTGGGATCGTTTGGTGGGAGAGGGAAGAGATCTGTGAAGTCAAAGGGACAGTATTGCCAAAAGAATGTCTGGGTATTATGTAGCACCCTCCAACCCATTTTTTTTAAGAAATACTCAACTTTTTAAAAACGGTTTCTAATGATTGGAAGGGTAGTAAGGGTTTGGTGTGGTTTTTTGGTCTGTGCTGTTCCTCGGGGATTTTTCAGCTGTAAGTTGAAGATTAATCTTGATTAGGTTGTTGTAGGAATTGGTGTGTGTTATTTATGCAAAGAATGCATTCTCTGTCTCTTGATTATCTTTTATACCTGAATGCTTAGCAACTTGCAGTATACATTGAATTAACTTCACTAATGAAGCCTCTACCTTTTCCAAATCATTGAAACGCTCCACCAAGACTTTCCAGGCAGCATTTTAACATCTGGCTTTAGTGAAGAGCTTTTAGCTAACTGGTTATGGGAAACAAATTTGTTGATATCCTTATACGTTAACTTCTTAACATTCATCTTGTTAGAGCTCAAATCCCAGAATGTGATGTGTTCTATATAATCTCTGTGTTCTGGATGATCTCTGTGAAGATTTAGAAGAGCTTTATAATACTATGAACTTGTGGAAGGTACAATACTGTCTCCTTTTTTTTAAGGTCTGTGTGGTGATGCCCCCTCTTTTTATTCTACTTTATGATTTCTTTATCAGTTACGCTTATTAAAGGGATACCTAGGGATAGACTGAGAATGGGAAAGACTGGTACAACTATCATAGAAAAATGGTAACCCATTTGAAGTTTATCTTGGTCATAGTAGATTACAGAAGATAAGAAATAAAATGCAGTAGCAGACTGAATAGCATAATGTCTGAGCCTCGTGTTCTGTAGCTCTGAAGAATTGTTTAAATCCTTACAGCAGCTTTGCTAGAAATATGTTAGATGGAGATAAAGGAAGGAAAAGGTGTTGGTGATGATGAGGAATGAAACAACAAGCAGAAGAAATAATGACTTTAAAAAAAAAAAAAGCCTCACTTCTTGGTATTGCATCCGTGTTTGGATTCTGTTCTGCAGCTGGCCGTACAGGTTTCATTGGTGTCTTCGGCTGGAACCTGCCTTTAATTGGAAGAACATTTGAAAGTAAGCACAAAGTTAGGAGGTCTATTCTTGAGATCAGACTGGCAGACTTTAAAAGATACCTGAAACGTTTGTTTCATTCTTGCAAATTGTGTTTGCTACTGTGTGCTCATAGGACAGAACAATGATTTGACAGATACCTTTAAAAGTTTGCAAATAAACACATGATAATTAAATTCTGTGGGGGAGAGAACAGCATATAGAAGAACTTGAAGTAATTTCTTTTGGTGAATGTAATGTTTAAGAGAATTAAATTGTATCCATTTCTTTTGCTGGTAGAATCCACCTCTTTTCTGCTGTGGTAGTTCTCAAACTTGAACTTGGGATCACTGATCTTGGTGGTTAGAGTCACATGGCCAACATTAATTCTTTTCTTATTTGCACTAGTTACATCTGTGTTACCGTTCAGTTCGCCTGAGGTTTTTTTTTCCTGTCAGCTATTCTGTCTGCCTTTCTGCTTCTCCTTGACAAGTTCTTCCAGTGCACTTGTTACTGCTACTTTATCTGCGTTACACATGCCATTTTCCCTGCTCTCCTGCCTTGTACTGTCAGAACCTAGATTGCCTCAGCATCTAAACTGAACGTTCTACACAAGGATGCTGTCTCCTGCATGGTACCGCAGATGAGAACTGTGGCCAGGAGCGGTAAGCCAGGCTTAGGGTCCTCCACACTCTTCATGCTAGGATCCAGCAGTTCTCTGGTACGTACTTCCTTCCTGTCCCCATGGACTGATGTAACATTCCAGTTGGGCTACTGCTTCTGTGTTTGCCTAAATTATGTTAGAGGACCTACAGAGCCGATCTTCAGAAGAGCAGCAGTTCTGTGATGGGACATGAAAGTGTACTGGTAAGATTGCATTGACCTCTGGCAACCAGAACTGAGATGTGAAGGGTGGCTTTAAATTTTTAGAGTTGTGAGCTGCTATACCATCTTCAGAGACCAAATAAGTCATTTGCTTCCAGAAGTCGGGCTCCTCTGACTCCTGCCACTACTCACAGCAAGATCCATTGGTAGAACTTCAGTCATCATAGAAGTGTGAGTTCCTGTCGGGTCTATCTTTTGTCCTTTGCAAGAAGTCTTTGAATCGCTGGAGGTTTACTCAGTACAGCATCACTTTCTGGCAGTGATGTTTTCTTGTAGCCACATGCAAGGCCTATGCTCATCTAAGGAGGTACATAGCTTTTTAACAGACAGGATGCTGTCCCATTCTGGACCATATAAGCTACATAACGGAGTATCTTAGCGGTGGACTGAGCACTGTACACTTCTGTACTACATAGATTCATGATTCTGCATGCTAGGCCAGTCCAGCATATTCTTTTTCCTTAGGTGTGTATGGGTACCCACCTGCATTGTAGCTGATACAGGCAACACAGCTGCCGGGTACCGTGTGTCCCTGCTTACGGTGTTACGGACCTCATAGAAACTTGATTTGGGCTGTGCACTTCCGTTGTGTCATTGTGAAGAGCGATTTCACTTGTTTCAAGACAAGGTAGTATGCCCTGAGAGTAAGACTGGAGACCAGTGTTTGAAATGCTGTGCCCGTCATCGTGCCTGCTGCTCCCTCCATAATCTCTGTGAGGCAAGCCAGGTTGGTTTTGTCAGAAACAGATGGAGGAGGACAGGGTGATTCTGGCTGCCTTCCTGCAGCCTGACGTTATTCTCAGAAATAGACCTGGCTACTGTGAAATAACGCTGTCTGCTTTGACAGCAAGAGGTTCCTTGCATTGAAATTAAAACATCTGGACTTCCAAACTGTCATTTGGAGGTTCTTCAGTCGGTCCAGCTATTGAATAAGCACGAGCCCATCTGCTCTTTGGCACTTTGTCAGGAAGTAATCCCAAACGAAAATTGCTGTTGAGCTCCTAATTCAAAATATCTCCAATTTGGTTGGCAGTGCAGGGTGTTAATAGGGCATGAAAGCAACGTTGACCTGCCAAAGGGAGAAGGGCACTTGGATAAAGGCCCTTGTGTTGTGTCCTCCTTGCCTAATGGGTTATCCCTTGCAATCACTATATAAGTTCTCCACCACCATCCCGTTTACAAGCGATTTGCAGCACATGGGAAGAATTGCTTAGGCAGGAAGGGTGCAAGTAGATTGGGCTCAAAGGCAACTTTTTTTTATTTATCGGACAAAATTCAGGCATATTTAGTGCAAACAGAATAAAGCTAGTATTTGACCATAAACAAAAAAGAAGCCCAACCTCTATGGGCTTTGTACTGGCTGTTGTGGAAAAGTGTGTGAGCTTAGGGAGATGCTGCAGCTCTAACCAGTAGAACAACGGGTCGTTGTCTTTTGCCTGACTGGGAGTCCAAGGATTGATTTTGAAATTGAGTGACACAGTGCAGCTCTTGCAGGAACATTTCACCAGCAGCTCAAATGCTTTATCTAAAGCGTGGCTTATGGGGAAGTAGTTGAGTTATATGACTTTGCCCATAGCTGTATCATGCATGAAAGGAAGGGAATATCAGGGGTATTGCCATTTGTTGTGATAGGGACTATGCTGTCTTGGCAATACTGTAGAGTAAAAGAAGGGTCTACAAGTTCTGACCATAGTCTAGAGCTCGCCTCAATGTACGTGTGTGTGCATGTGCACAAAGTGCAGTGCAGGATCCCATTCTGTAAGGGGATTATCCGTAGCCTGAGGGACATGCTGAAACACGACCAAAAATGTAGGCAGATACTCCTTGGTACTGATTGACGTGGAGTTTCCAATGCTATTGCAAAGAGGGGCATGTTTGGGAGGGGAGAGGGTGTGTCCAGCCTTGTGATAAATAGCTTTGCCTGGATAGCTTCTGTGGAAAACAAAGATGGGGTAGGAGGAGACATGAGTTATGGGTATGGAGAGTCAGGGTGATGGCAAATAAGTTACATTCTCTGAGCTATCTATGATAAACAGCAATGTCATGAATGTTTCTGATGCAACAGACTGCTCTTTGCCCTCATCCTGACAGCGATGGGCAGTTTGGAATGGCAAATTTGGGGTGTTTTGGCCATCAGTTCTGGGTGGGGGAACGATAGATCGCAAAAGGGGAGTGTTGGCTCTGGGTAACAAGGTCACGTACCCTTCTGAGGGCACTAAGTGGTACAGAACATACTGGTTGAATGTAAAAATCTGACTGGGTGTTAAATGTCTGCTCCATAACCAGTGGTGGGATGAAACAGAATGTTAGGTTACACACCTGCACCTGTGGTTCACGTGGGTTTTTAGCTGTTGCACAGGGTATAATATACCTATTACTCATATTTGCTGTGTTCTACCAGCTCCTCTCTTCTTGGAAGCTAAAATCAATGTCTCTTGTATGTTCCCTGACTGGACCAGGATAAATCCCTTATATGAACCTGCTATGTAGGAACTCTGCCCTGCCAGTTGTAGTACCCTCATCCACATACCCAGTGCAGTTTTCCTTCTGAATTTTGGAAGAAATGTTAATAAAGCTTGAGGTTCTGGGATGCCTTTCTCAAAAATCACCAGTAGGGTTGAACTACAGCTGCACCAGGAGTCCACTGAGTGCCACTTAGGAAATCTCAAGCTCAGAAAGGATTAACCAGTACCGTGACCTGGCTTGGCTTCCACTGCTGAGTAAGAACGGCCCTGGTTCAGGGTTTGGGAGATTTTTCCCACCTCCTGTCCTCCACCCCCCACCCCCCCGCAGGTAGGATTCTCATTCAGTTCATCCTGGAATGCTTCTTGTATACACAATTTTGTTCCCCTGTTGTCAGTCTTTTCAGAGATGGGAGTCTATTGTGTGCAAGTTTCGTGCTGAGATGGTGAGGGTTGGTGCCGGGCAGATTGGCATCAAGGGGTGGCCTGACACTGTGCATGAATTAGTGAAGGTGACACATACTGGGAGTAGCTCAATCCCACTTTTCCAAGAGAAGATCGCATTGAAACTGGGTTGAAGCCTGTTCTGAGCTCAGATTTTTATCCTGGGATTCAGCTGGCACATTCAGATGTGTAAGTGGTTTGAAAAGGACTCTGGTGTAAGCTTCAGCTAACGCAGCAGTGTAGCTGTAACCACAGAAAATAGTTAACCCGCCGTTATCATGAACTCTTGTTTTCTTATAAATTGCCCTGAGTGGATGAGTACATTCCTTCTTGGGAGAGGAGGAAATTATTTTTTTTTTTTTCCAAGAAGAAACCTAATTTTCACTTGGGAGTCCCCTTGTAAAGGGGTCCCTTCTGCTATTAATGGGCAGTGAAAAAGCAACAGGTAGGACTGTGTTATCTTTTATAGTTGCGCTATTCTGATGGCCCTTATATCCATTAGCACTAGGGAGGTAAAACCCTTGGAATTTGTTCAGTGACAATCTGTAGATTCTTTTTGTTTAACCTCCTTACAGGTGAAAAAGGAATTGGCAAAACAACTGGAAAGAAGCTGTGTTACAAAGGCACTACATTCCATCGTGTGGTTAAAAACTTCATGATTCAGGGTGGGGACTTCAGCGAAGGTAAAATGCGCTTTTAAAACTGAGATGTTTTAAATGGAACAGAAATGTTACAACTTATGTGGTTATAATGTAACTTGAGAAAATGCCATGAAATTGTGACAATACCGTAAAAACATTTCATTTGCTGTGAAGTATAGTGTAGATAACCCATTTCTTTGTTAATTTTTCAAATTCTAAAAAGTTTCAACTGAAGTAATATTTGTTTAGAAAAATATGTTAGGTTAAAGAAGAAAAAAACCAAACCTTGCTGGAGTTGGATAACACTTGTCTTCTTAAAACAATTTAAATCTAAACTGTAGTCTTAACTGCTTTTCACTTTTGTGTCCGCAATAGAGGCAACACTAGTAATGCTGTATTGATACAGGGACATAACTGTTTGAATAAGTTTAAAAATAATAATAAAGTAATAAACGAACTAGAAGTGTTAAATGGATATGTCTCTGAAAGGAGATTTTCCAGGAGTTTCTTTGTTTCCTTCCCTGCAGTATGTGTACAGTGTAATGTTTTAGCCTGTTGTCCTTCCCTGAAATATCTGACCTTACCAAAATGTATTATCTTCTTCACTGTGTCCTGAAATCTTGTACCTGATAAAATGGGCACGGTGAGGGAATATCTTGTTTTGAGAGTCGAGTAGGGTTACTTTTAAAACTGCTAGCTACTTTCTTATCTCATCCCATCTGTTCTAGTGGTCTCTCAGCTGCTTTGAGCTGAGCAAGATTGTTGGTCTTACCTACTGTTGTCTTTTTTTGCTTGCTGTTGTTTTGCTGTGTGCTGTTGCTTCAGCAAATACCAGTGAGGATTAGCCTGTGGAGCCCTGCTTCAGACTTTCCAGTGTTCAGAGGCACTAAGGCAATCTGCATTCTCAGTATTTTGAGTGTCAAGAGGGTAATATGTGGCTGTGATTTTTAATTAAGGAGCTTATGCTCAGATACTAGTGACTGGCCAGCTTATCCTGGTTTGTTGTGAACTGGTGGAATGTTGCACACATTTTGTTTCATAAATGCAACAAAAGGTTTAATTCATGCTTTTTAATGTGTAGGTAATGGAAAAGGAGGTGAATCTATTTATGGTGGCTATTTTAAAGGTAAGAGGAAATATATCTTTGCGAATTCTTTATTCAGTTCTGGGATAAACAAGTCTGGATTCCCAAGTTACTTAATGAAAACAGGTCTACTTATAGATCACCTTTTGCATGAAACTAATGTTGCATGAGAATTATTTTTATATGCATGACTTTCAGATAATTTTTTTGGTAATATTTAACTTTAACTGGCAATTAATTAAGGCTAACATTATTGTTTAAACATGACTTTCAGCATGGAGGTTAGGCAACTTTATTCATGAATAAACTCCTATCTTCCTGCCTAAAACTGTCAACATATTCTTTTGTTTATAGAGAATGTGGTCTTTTGCAAAATGAAAAGGTAAGAAACAAAAGCTCAGTAACACAAATTCAAACTCTGTTCCCTTGTACCCTCCCTAGTAAATATATAGACAACTGATACGTCCGTTTGTAGATGGATATCTGTGTTGCTTGGAGAAATGGAGAGTTCTGTGTCTAACGTTTCTGAGGGTTAATGACTTATTCTGAGAAAGAATACTGGCATAATTTTCAGCTCTAAACAGTTATTTCTTCTTTTGTTGATGTCCCTTTCCTCCCCTTCCCTATTCAAGGTTTGTATGTTTAGTGTTCATTCCTAAAAGTGTTTGACTTTATTAATATGCTACACAAGTTATTTGATTTGCAAAGAATTTGTAAATAAATGTACACTTACCTCTTTTTAAAATCTGTTGTTGGAAGGAAAATGGTGAGTTTATGAAGTATTCGTTTAAAGACATACAATTCTTTCTTACAAAAAAGCAGGTGTTAATAAAGACACTCTATGTATTTATGTAACAGCCCCTGGTTCTGTATGTTTTGCAAGTAGCTCTGCGTGGTTAAGTGCATGTCATTAAGTTTGTCTTAAACAGAGACATAGTGTGGTGTTGGAGCATCACAGCCTTTAGTCAAAAGAAAGTCTTGAATAGATCCATTTACTAAGATGTAACTAGAGTTTGTTTCTAAAGGCAGTGAGTGCTAAACGTGCAGCATTCTGTTTCAGTATATAATCTTAAAAATAATGGCTTTGTACACTCAAATTACTATTTTTTGCTTTGAAAATGGACTTCAGAAGATCTGGTTTTATATTATGCTGTAAAACCAGAAGTCCTTTTTAATTCACTGGAATATAAAATGCATTTTTAGTTTAGTCTTAATTGATTTTATACTTAAATTGCAGGAAGACTATGTTCTTTAGTTTCTCATTTGAGTATCTAGGGGGTTTTTCCATTGTATGTTTTGAGACTTCCAGTTCTGAATTGAATTGATAGGTGACTGTCTTTTAAAGTGCTATACCAGGGAAATTACTTTTTCTCTAGGATCTTTCTACCTGACGTGCATGCTGTGTAAATAACAGTATCATGTATGTTAAGTCTTGTTTTAGGATGTCAGTAAGTCTGCCAACTTTGTCCTTGTTCAGAAAATGCTGGATTTAAATCCAAGTCTATGAGAATCTAATGTTTATTGAAGACACCAATAATGACTTTGAATTTTTTTTTCACTAGAAGTGTTTGCACTATATCTGAAACTTTTTTTCTCTTAAGAAAGAATACTTTCTGTCCTATAACTGCTTCTACTGTAACATTGGAGAGTCTTGTTTAAACTTGATTTTTGTTTTTTCCAACCTGTTCATGTTTCTTCAACAGCAGCAGAATTTCTCCTTAGAGCATCCATAAGTTACTAAGAAAATTAGACTTGCATTCCTTGTCAGGGAAAATCTGACAAACGTATTTTTTTCTTCAAACAGATGAAAACTTTATTCTCAAACATGACAGAGCGTTCCTTTTGTCAATGGCAAACCGAGGGAAACATACCAATGGTTCCCAATTTTTCATGTGAGTAGATGTAATACCACAGTTCAGCTTTTCTTAAACAGAGAAGCGCTGTTCATGAGAAAGATGGTATTGCTAAATTATCTATAACAATGTTATCCGCCTTATTTTAAATAGGGTTGAGTGGGTACCTGCAGTGTAAGCTATAATAGGAAACATGAGTTATCACTATTTGCTGGTGACATTTATTTGGATTAGAAGCTGGTGCTACATGGATGTTCCTTCTTCATTGCTTTTTACCCTAAAAATATGACTTATGTGATAAGTTCTTAGTGTTCAGAAAACAGATTCTTTGGCTTTGTGTGTGCACCAACCAAATTGTAAGAGACTTCTCTGCAAATTACAATGTTGAGCATTGTATGCAAAAGGGAGTGAGATATAGAGGTGGTTTGTTACAGTTTTGCATGTGCTTTCTAAAATATTACGATTTATGATTTAGTTTGGGGGTTGTTTGTTTGTTTTCTTTTTTGGGGGGAGAAGGATGAGTGGTTTGTTTGCTTGTTAGGGTTTTTTTAATTTTGTTTTGGTTTGGAGTGTTTGTTCCTGACATGCTTTTCTTCTATATTGCTGCAGAGTTCTGTTCACTTGTGCATATGCCAACTACTTTGGTACCAACACTATGTAAAATTATGTGCTGATAATCAGATTTTTCATTCATTACCTTAAAAATAAATCCATCCTAGTATGTAGCTGTGTTCTGTTAAATTGTAGAAAACACATGACTTTCTACCATCAATAAATACTCAGATCTGATGTGTCAGGCTCTTCTGCTTAAAGTAGTTGTATTCTAGGTTCAGTATTAGTACTTTTAAACTTGCTAATTTTTACATGTTAATTCCTCCTGTTAACTAGCTTTTAAAAATTCCTTTCTGTTAACGTTTAACAGTTTGTATCTGGAAAGATCTGGATTATAACTTTGGGCTTGTGCGGAGAAGAACTTTGTGAAATAACACCGGTGTTTTCAAAAGTAAATTTTAGTGTAGCTGCTTAAGTGGGAAAAAAAATATTTTTTCTTTGCCATCTTTCTTGGGGGATAAGAATGAATGGCGCTTCACTGTCTTCAGTAAAGGAGTAAATTGTCCTCAAGAATCTTTCTTTTTTTTTTTTTGCCTGAAAAAGATCTTCAGTATGATACAATGAAGTTCAGATAAGAGACATTTTTAGGTCTCTTCCTAAAGAATGCCCTAAAAATGGAAAATGAATAGGAACCTAAGAGGAAGTCTTTCACAGTTACCACTGTTCGGACTTTCTGTAGAGATAAAATTGTAAATGTACAAAAACTTGTTTTCTGTTACCTTCAAACCAGATTTTAGCTTCCTTACAGTAAATCTGAATAGATCTGTATACAAATTAATAAAAATCTATATATTAAACCTGTGGTTTAATAAGCTCTCTGCAAGATGTTTATTCACTATTTATTACTTAGTGACTTACCTTTTGGTTCTCTTGTCATAATTTTCCATTTTTAAGCTTATCTGAACAATATACATGAAAATCTAGTGATGTCACATCAGTCAAGAAGCTGTCATTTGAGGGCTCTAAAGTTTCTTTTCTCTCCTGCATTTGATTCAGATGTCATCTTCTTTCCCTTATGGTTAGTAGACTCGGCTCACTTCTTCAATTAGATTTAAGACATAAATACCTTGTCTCTCCCCACACACTGAAACAACCTAAGGTTGTGTTGGATGCTAAATTTATAATTTACATGGTACAGTAAAATGAACAGTATTTAAGAGCACTTTCATCAAATACAGAAGTATTTTGAAAGATGCAGACGTTCTTCAGAAATTCTGTTTTTTCCTAAAATCACTGTAATGAGAAAGTGTTAGTTTGGTGGGAGTTCAGGCAGAGTAAGACACCTAAACATAATTGTCTCCATGCAAGGTAGATTAACCACAGCTGCCTGTAGCAATCTAAAGCCTGGCCTTCCACTCCTGAGAGAGAAGAGTGTGGATGTTCTGAAGGTGTTATGTCTTACCTACCTACCCATGCAGATTTCTTGGATATCCTGTAGTGTCTTAAATAGCACCAGCTTGTCTTAGAGTCAGGCAAGTGAATCAAGCCCAGGAGTAAACTCCCAGTATAACTGATGAGGTTTAGGTGGGCTGCAGTCTAGTCCTTAAAGCATGCTGTCATGCTCTAGACTTCTGTGACCCTCTTGACCAGGGCTTTTTTCAATTTACCACATGCAGACATCTAATGAAGACATATTGGGAACTCCAAGACAGGGTGTGCAAATATAATGTAGCACCTGCAAGACACTCTGCACTCCTGCAGTAGCAGCTGGAAGCCAGGCAGGATACAGCAGGGCAGCTCAAGATGCCTATATTTTGACAATTGAGTGTTCTCCTGAGACTTGACAAGCGGCTGAGATGCCTACCTCACTTGCGGATGCCTTTGCTATATTGCAAGTTTATGCATTTAAGCTGAATCCCACCTTTGGCCTCCAGTACTGCAGCTGATGCTAGGAATGAATGCCTACAATTACAGAATCTGAGGCTGCTCATAAAGGGACGTGTGTACGTATACAGTCAGTTGCAAAGTCAGGTTTGTGTTTGATAACTCAGTTTATGAATAGGCAAGGATGGATGGTGAAATGCACAGTTCAACAATCTGTCTTTTTGTACAGATTTTTTAATGGTGGAGCTTGGTTTCTGCTTCATAATGTGGAGAGTTTGAATTTCAAGACAAAATAGGAAACAACTATTAAAGATTTTTATATAGGCAGTTTCTGACAACTTTAAAATGCAATATATTAAAGCAATTAGTCTTGCTTGGTGGCATTTATCTAATTACTTTAGGGAATGTACTGTGCATCTATACAGCTTTTCTTTAATAAAATGTTTGCTTCCTTAGTGATAAACTTTAAGCTGAAATTAAAATGTGTTTCTTATACTCAAAAGAATGCTCAGTTATTCAGTAGTTTATCGTTAGGAAAAATGTTCTTCAAATGTATAACCTGAAAATTGTATGAAAGGCAGTCTCCAGTGGCAGCCTTCAGATTTTTTTTTAATAGTTTGAACATGTTTAATTTTATTGATTAGATTTATAAAAAGGGAAATAGTTCATCTCCATCTGAACTTCTTTAGAACTTTGCTTGCATTTTTTTCATAGATAACTACAGAGATGAGAACACTGTATTTCTCTGTTGTACACATCTAATGTATCAGATAAGGAGTATAAATAAGTTATTTTCTTTTATGCAAGTATTTGTCCAAGTAGGGCGATAATAATAGCAAGAGTCCTGACTGTAACAGTTTTGCTTATTCATCAGAAGTGCTTTCGCTGCTTACCACAGAAAAGTGCCATTTGGAGTAACTAGGCTTTACAGAAAGTAATCAGGCAGTGAATAGCTCTTAGGCAGACTGCACTAACAAACTGGTCACAAGAAGACCCTATGCAATGCCGAAAAATTGTGAAAAGTTGAGCTACAGGGGTCAGTTTTACTTGAAATAGAAGCTCCAGACTAATCTTCATGTAAGCAAGCATCTGATCCTAAAGTATCATCAGCTTTCTTTGATTCATCAGAAATTTCTCTGGCATGAGAGCTTGAAGCATTTATAAGCAACAATAGAGAACTAGGCATGGAGAAGACAGTGTAAGTATTGTTAGGAAGCTCCAGCGAGGCCAGCGTAAAAAGAATGAACATAAATTAAAGCACTGGTAGAAACTGGCAAGATTGAAAAGTAGAATAAAGAGTCAAAAGTATCTATTTGTATGTGTATATATAATGTCAGAAGTGCTGTGTTTGGTGCTCGTTGACTAATTTTCCCCACTTTTTTTTTTTTCCTTACCTGAATAGGAGTAACATTTGGATTGAAAGGAGAATGTTTAGCTGAGGAAGGATTAGGTTTTTCATGCACATGTACTTTAAATAGGCCAAGTCTATTCACACGTGTCTACAACACATTTCCTAGTCTGAAGAAATGCATCTTGTCAAAATCCAGCAGAAAGGATACAGATGTTTGGATTTATAATGTTTGGATTTGTGAAACTTCAATTTTCTTTACCCAAAGGGATCTGTTGTAGCATTTTATTGCAGACTTGTGTTGAAGATGGTTGTAAGGCACCAGGGTATAAATTGGCTATTTGTATTTTTGGATAGCACCACTATTTAATTTGATTCTTTTCTGTGAATAGCTTTGGTTTAGAACCATCAGTTATTTAGCAAGTGTTCTAAACACCACCTGAGTGTGTTAATCTTTTAGTTGTCCTGTTTCCATGTTGATACTCAGCTATGGAATCCCTAGGATTAGGTAGAAGTTGACAGGAACCACTCTAGAACCATCTTCCTTTTTCTGTATCTTCCAATATCTGTTTTGAATTGCTGCTGAGAAGATTATGTATTATTAGTTATCGAGGGAGTGCACCCAGAGCATTGCACCAATATAGCTGATGTCTTTGGGTCCCTGATTTAGTCGGTGGGGGATAGTTGGCCTGTTCTTGGGTGTTCCAGCTCAGTGGCTGTATTACTTGTTGGGTGATGTTCTTCTGGAGGAAGGTATTCTGCTACTCGGTCAAGCTGGTCTAATAATGGTATCTTGTCTCTTTAGAGCAACTCTGTCATGCATGTGGCCATGCCCAACCTGCTAGTAAGGAAAGCTGCAATACAAAATAGGTGCAACTCTTGTGAAAATGAGTATATAACGTATTATAAAATCAATGAGACTCCTGATCCTACAAATGCTTGCATGGGCTTAGGTGTGCTTCCATTATCATACAAAATCTGTCAAGCTACACTTACTAGGAAAATAGAAGCGCCTGTGCAGAATGAAGCATAAAGACAACGATAGAAGGCAAAAAAAAAAGTAACTGACCTCTTTGTTGTCACTAGGAAGTTTTATGCAATAATTAATTTATTGCCTTGTTATTTAGCCATGTAGTTTACTGAGGAATACATCCTTATTACAACTTAAAACGGAGTCCTAGCTTGTGTTCCTTATCAGTTCAAGTGCTTGGAGTTCTTGCCTCTGTGTTTAAAAGCTATTTAAAACTTGAGGCTGTTTTGCTATTACTGCTACATTATATTTTTTTTTCCATATTGAGCGTGTTGTTGGTTTAATGTGTCTCAAGCTCTGCTTTCTTGCTCAAAACTAAACAGCTTTTTTTTAAAAAAAAAAAAAAAAGTTTTTCATGTGTGGTGCCATACCTAGTTGCTAAATTCAAACAAACTAACCACTTTGATCTGCTAAATGAAGGATAAAATAAATTGTAAGGACTCTCTTGTTTTGATTTTACAAATGATTTCTGAATGTTACCAGCTTATTAAAAGCGGTTCATTTCTAAGTCTTTTTGGTGTCCCAAAACAGGTATTTTCCTAATCAACAGCTAATTTTTTTTTACTGTGAATGAAATGCCTTTGAGCTAATTATAGAACAGTTGACAGTAATATAAAAATCTAAAAATTTCAAATGAAAATGGCTGATGTTGCATTATCTTTGAGCAAAACTTGTATATCTGCACTTATCACACAAGTAGGTCCCGTTGGCTTGATCAAAAGTTTACATAAAAGCGCAGCCCGTGTGAAAGCGTTTGCAGAATGCTTTTATGTGTATTAAGTAACAAACAGAGAATATCACTGCTCAAATATGCAGAGATATAACGAAGAACTAATAGTTTATTGGGGGGGAGGGGAATATGATAAGCTCAGCTGATAATGCATTTGTAAAACTTTGCTGCTGTTCAGAATTATAGCAGAGCAAAAGTATAGCATTAATTAGCTGGTGCATATGTTTGGTCTTTTTTGCATCTGCAGTGTGTTTGTTTTTCTATAATTCTGAACACAAGCAATCTAATAGCAATGCACATATTTTAGAGAAAACTCCTATTTTTCTTAGTTCTAGGAAAACTTCATAATAAAAGGAAGATATTGGTTAATTATGAAATGTATGAAGTTGTGGACTTAATGACAGAACACGTTTCATTTGTAAATCAAAACGGTTAAGCTATGGTGTGCCATCCTATGACGTATATACTTAGGACTGGGTTCAGTAGAGCATTGGAACACCTATGTAACTGCAAGCATGTGAATAATCCCATTGAAATCAGTTATTCATCTGCTTAAAGTTGTGCATGTGTTCTAACACTTTTGCTGGATTGAGACGTAGAGGGGAGCGGGAGGATTCTCTTTTCTAACTGTTTATCTTTGTAATAGTGTATGCAAGCAGGTTATGTCTGTAGGTTTCTTTTTGGTTTTAAGGAGAACTTAACTGTAGTTTTCAAAGTACCTTGTATTCTAAAGAAAATTTAGAGCCCTCTTTTAGGCATCCTTGTTCTGCATACAACTTGATTAATATTAATTTTAAACTTGTATTTAATGAAACATAGACTCAGTTTTGTCTGAAAATGTATTACAATTTATTTCTGCCATTTTTGTGTAAAATTTACAGAAACAGTGTTACATCGTGCGCTCCAAAGGTAATGTCTCATTCCTCTAAGGCTGTGTCCTTTCCTTTTCTTCTTTCTGTTTTTATCTTTCTTGTTTTTCTGATCATATTGTTATATGCCTTGAATCCTTTGTTAGGACTGAGGTTCTTGGGGGTGGGGGGAGGCGTGATAACATGCTTTTATCAAAAAGATGCCTTTCTCTTCAGCAGTGTTTTAAACCAATTTACTTTAAACTTGAGTGAAGAAAGGTATTTGTCCTTCTGTAAATAACTTGGATAATAGTATATATTAGAAGGCAAACTTTGACTGTTTTAATTTAAAAAAGTTCTGCATAGAAATGTTTTAGTAAAATGTTATTTTGGGGGAGGATCTCATCATGACTCTAGGTTTCTATAGTGCAAAGGTAGTAAGTAGGTTTTCTCCTGATTAAGTTTTGAAGCAAAAGCAAATGTTCAAGGATTGAAAGGCAGAACATCTGCAGAAAACTTTTAGGTGATCTTTTTAAAGTGCACGTTTGCAGAATAGATGTCGTATCACAACCCTAATGTTGAGAGGAGAAAAGTTTCAAAAGCACAATGAGGAGCTGGGTTTCTGCTTCCCATAGGAAGTTTAAGTCACCTAACTTCTTGTCATGTCATGCAGCTGAGTTTTCTTTTTGGAGAATGCTTTTCCTTGTGTTTTCACTTCATGAACAAGTAAATGAGGAAAAACCCTATCCATTTTATCTATCAAATTGCCAGTGTAACAGAAGAAACCTATACATGGGTTTTAATGTACCAACTATCTCTTTCTTTGCCTGTTGAGGACTAGTCTAAAGAAAGTACATGCTTAGGGAATTTGCTCAATTGATCTTCAAGTGCTGCTGCAGCATGGCAGGAGCACATTACTACAGCATTCCTATCAAGTGTGATCGAACCTCTTGCTGTTTCAAGCTACTTCTAAGCACTGAGTCTTGTTTATTATTGGTTTCACTGAAATAACCCACTTCTATTTTTTTTTTTTTTCCCCAATACTTTAAATCAGCTTTATAATTAAGCCTGCCTAAATTGTTTACTTAACGGCAGGTTGTTAATGCAGTTAACTCTTGCTTAAAGAACTTCAAAAGCTGTAAGAATTTTTCTGTTTGTAGCAATATGCTGTATTAGCAAAGGAAAAACAAAGAACACCCCCTACTATTGAGAAACTAAATGTTGGCTTGATAGCACTTCTTTCCCTGCGTTAAACCAAAGAAATTTTTCTGTATTATGTAGTATTACAGAAGTGAAAGGTCTGGTTGGCATTTGGAGCTTAAAAAAAAAAAAATCAGGAGCGTAAACACTCCTGATTCACAGTTCCATCTTTTGGCATGCGTTCCAGCACTGCAGTGTTTTGTGACGTAATAGTTCAAAACTCAAGTGAAGAAATGTGCTTAAAAAGAAGTATTTTATTATAGCAGTGAAAAACTGACTTCACTGTATCACATCTGTGTTATTGTAAATTTAGAAAAAGCATCTGTAATTGATTATTTTGAGAGAGGGGAGTTCATTGGAAGAAGGCTAGAAAGGCAAAATGCCTGGGGGAGAGAGAGGAAGAATGTTTTCAAATATTAAAATAATTTGAAATGCAAAGTATCTTGAGTTATTTTTTTTCTCCCCCAATACGTAAGCATGTTCTGATGTTCTTTACCGAATTTGTCTGCATAGCAAGGTTCCCTGTGCAACATTAGTGCAGGCTTATTTGTAGAAGTAATTTCCTTTCTGTTTTGGAAAAGGATATAGAGAGATACTAGGTCATAGCATTATCATCAAAAAGGTAAATCTTAAGGTATAATTATATATGCACAGCCTTGAATCGTCCAATTTGAAGTCAACTCAGAAATTCGGCATAACTCCAAATGCCTATTAGGATAGTGTACAAAATGTAACGCAGTTGCATTTCCTCTTCAGGCTAGAAACGACTAAATGTGGGAAGCTGAAAAATAGGGAGGAAGGCTGCATTCTTCACAGAAGTGAACTGTAGGGTAGCACATAATGTCTGCTTGCGTTATGCTGCTGTTGCTTTTGGGAAGCCTGTGAGCTTATGAGCTGAAGTGCTCTAGTCTTGATGGTTAAAGATAGAAGCATTGCTTTGTATTTCGAGTCATGAGGCCAGTCAAGTGAATGGAGAGTGAGAAAGAAGCAGGAGGGGGGGTGGGGGGGAAGGCAAAGAATCTATCATATATGATAACTTTTTTTTAAAGAAACTGACTTTAAAGTGACCTTGTAATGTAAGAACCTAACAACTTCAGAAACGTTTCAATTTCCATTAGTTACCCAATATTTATTGCCAAATTGTATCTTCTCTGTGATTAAAAGTATTAGTGAGCTATATTTGAATGTGTATTTAGAGACACTTATTTGAAAATTGTTTATTGCATGCATAAAATGATACTTGGTACAGCTTTCAAGTATGCACAGTTAGCTAAACTTCAAACAAATTTCATGTAAAAGTTTAAAAAAGCCTGTATGTATAATCTGTAAAGATTTTTTTAATTCCGTGTATGTAACTGGATTTTTTCACTATTTTTTTGTCTTACCTTCACCTCTTTTTTTTTTTCTGTGCCATTCTCCTCTTTTACTTCATCCGAATCCCTGATTATTATTTTTTTTTTTACCATCTTACCATCTCGCTGTTTGTCAAACAGAACAACGAAACCTGCTCCTCATCTCGATGGGTAAGAATCCTTTATAGTTTCTCCAATGATGGCTAAAACTTGAAGGCTATATAGTCTTCACGTGTTATATTGAAAGTAGACAACAATAGGCAAACAAATTCTTAATTCTGTGAAAGATTATACAATAGAACAAGATGGAAAACAAGATTTTCGGTTCTATTAAAAATTTTAAGTTTCAACTTATTTCCTAAGGGTGGTCAAAAACTTGGAACGTCTTAAATCCTAAGCCCTCAGTCCATAGATCAGTGAGTTGAAATGTCAAGTTTAATATATTTGGATCATACTCTCTTTTGTGGCATGTTTTTATCCCCAAAATGTATTAGTTCCTGGAAGTATAAGTTATGGGGCAAATGGAAGAAGGAAAGAGAAATGTGGTATGGTAGAACAAAACTGGGGATTCCTTAATTATAACTGTCCCTGCAATGCCAATGGGAATTTGTATGCTGGGTTTGTATAGGCTTACCAATGCTTCTTCTCTGGGGGAAAACTGCACTATTTTATCATCTTTATATGTGGACTATTGATCTCTCTATTGTATGAAATTTCAAAAATAGAAGGATGAATTAGAAATGATGATCTGTTTACCCTGCTCATATAGAAGAGAACAGAATGATATCAAGTATTTCTCTTAAATTGAGCTGGAGTCGACCTCTGTTTTACATTGCATGAAATCTTAGCGTTGTTGCAAATGTAAAACTTAAAAGTCAGATTTTTATTACTTTGAGCTGAAAGTTTCTATTTCAGAATGAGTTTTTAAATCTGAAATTCATTGAAAAATAATTACAGTGATAGATAAACATTTGTACTTTCCAAATATTTTATTTCTGCAGTGTACATGTTGTCTTTGGACTGGTTATTTCTGGTTTTGAAGTAATAGAACAAATAGAAAATCTGAAAACTGATACTGCAAGTAGGCCCTACGCAGATGTACGAGTTATTGACTGTGGGGTGCTTGTTACAAAATCAGCAAAAGATGGTAAGCGTGCATATACCTGAAGTTAACTGAATATTGACATTGTTTTCAGAGAGTATAAAAATTATGCCAATGTCTAAAAATCATTATGTGTCTAATGATCTATAATATAAAAATATTAATAAAATATTAAAAATCTCTAGAATCTTAATTAATTCTTACCAGCCTTTAAAACTTAAATCTTGGTGTAGATGAGGAAGGTACAGTGAGGGGAAAATGTTTTCTGACCTAAACCTTTCTGCCTTGGAAAATGTATGCCTGCTTCCGAGTCTCCTTAATTAATGTTTGAGGTTAATGTGACATACTCAAAAAGTAATTAGAACTTATTTTTCTGAGTTTGAAAGATGGAGACACAAACATAGGCTTTTCTTGAAATTGGATTTTGTGCAGCTTTCAAAGGTTTATTTTAGTTAAGATCATGTAATGTTAATATATGTGGTCTCGGTAGTCAACATAATTTTCTTGTTTGTGAGAATTCATAGGGAATAAATTACTTTACAGAAACAGTCCAAACGTACATTTAAAGTAGTGGAGTATTATAAATTTTCATTTTCTACTTCACTTTTGACTTTCCTTAAGGATACTGTGGTTATTTATGTCCTTTTGCGAAAGTCAAGAGGATAGATAATGTAGAAATACAAGGATGCAAAAAGGAGAGAATGACAAAGCTCTAGAAATAAGAAATGTACAACTGAGGCTGTGACTAACTCTTTCTTAAAATTTTTGTAACCTGTCCGTTGCTTTCTAAAGAAACTAGATTTTTTTTTATTTTTTTTTTTTACTATAAATGGTCTTTGCTTATCTGTGTATTCTATTCTAACCCAAAGGTGTGAATTCAGTGTTATGACCTAAAACACATTTTCAAAGGAGAAAAGGAGGGAAACGCTCCTTAAAATTATACTTATTCCTCAGCCTTTCTTTATATTAGCTTGGCACAAGTTAATGTTCAACTTCAGGTATAAACTTACTGTGTATTAATTTAAAAATAATTTGCTTTGCAGTCATGTGTCGTCTTATATGCTGAAAGTTGTGCATGGAAGATCTTACAGTTTACTTCATAGCAACTAAAGGAATTTTTTACAATTATCTGTGCTGGAAAATTTGAATTGTTTTCTTGGTATGAGTTTAGACTGGACACAATTATATGACTTTTTTATTATTGTACTTTAATGCAGCTCATTGTGAAACAAGTTCACAGAGCTCCTCTGAAGCAGTATGTGTTTGTATTTATACATATATCAAACGATGTATTTTTGCACTGTATATATACACTACACACACATGCACTTATATACACACTGTAAATTTAAAATATCTGTTTTAAGCTTTGGAGAAGAAGAAGAAAGTATGTTCTGACTCGGAAGCTTCAGACTCCTCCTCCAGTGCATCAAGCTCTTCAGAAACTTCGTCGGAAAGTGAAGCTGAAAATGAAAGAAGTAGAAGAAGAAAGCGTAAAAGAAGAGCTAAAACCAAACAATCAAGAAAACGAAGAAGGGAAGAGAGAAAGAAAGAGGATTCAAGGTGCAAGCGAACCTCAAACCAAAGACGGTGACTAGTCTCTTAAATTTAAGAATTTCAGAGAAATCTGAGAAATTCTACTTTGTTTTCATGAAGTACTCGAGCAATGGATACAAAAATGCTTTCATTTAAGTTTGGATTTTGATGCTTGATTTTATAAATAAACAAAACCAAACAAACAAACAAAACCCTAAAACTGAGCTTGTCAAGTAGATTTTTCCATGAAAGGTTTGAAGATCTTTGTAGATAGAAGCTAGAGCAACTCTGAAACGCGTAGGTCTCAGCATGTTAAAGTATTTGGGACTCAAGTGTACCTGTGTTTAAGTCAGACATTAGGCAAATAATAGATCTTTGATATTTTAAAAATATTTCATGACAAATGGCAAATTAAAAGCAAAATTATTTGCAGTAAAGCAAGAACTGAACCTTCTTTCCAACAATAGTGCATCATCCTTCCTTTAGCCTAAAATGTGGGGGTTTTAACCACATTTTGGTTGTTAAGCCATCTTAGTTTGATGCACCATGTGGGCTTGTTTTGGATTTCACTTTGAAAAGTGGTGTCTATCAGTTGACAGTTAATTTTGCTTTATCGACTTATTTTTCCCCATATCAGCCTTTCCGACAAGAGTGATATAACGGAAAAAGCAGTCGATGTTAGCACAAAGAGGGACAAACCTGTGGTACGTCCTGAAGAAATTCCCCCAGTGCCTGAAAATAGATTTTTGCTAAGAAGAGATGTGCCTGTTGTCAACGTAGAACCTGAACCGTAAGGAACATTAAGTTTTTTTTATTGTGTTGACTTGGTGGAAACTATGTGTAAAACTTTCCTGATACCGTTCTGTTACTAGTACTGATAGCAAATGATGCCTGTAGTGTCAGAATTTGTAAATGCGGTAATTTAATTTTCCTTTTTACAGTTTTTTTCATAATATTACTTACAACCTGTGTCAGGGTTTTTCAGTGAGTTAGTTTCATTGGTCCTTAAGGATGATGCATGTTATGACCTTAAACTCTATTACAGATGATGTAAAAAAATGAGTGAATAATTCCAGAAGAAATCTTGCAATGTAAACCACAGCAAATATTTGATTGCAGGGGAAACTTGGGATTGGGAGAGGTGATTTTTCATCTGTCTTAGACTGAAGAAGGAACTTTGGTTCAAAATCAGTCAGACAGAATTTTGACCCATCTATGATGTTTGAGAATAAGAGAAAATACTCTTCTTTTGATACAAAGGAAGTGATGAGTTAATAAGTTACTTTCTAATTGTGTTTTGCACCTCTACTAAATTGCAGTTAGGTTCTTTTTCTATCAAATTTCTTTGCCTTTGGATTCAGATGAGCTAATACATTACATAGCCAGATATCTCTAAAATCAAGGTTTTTTTCTTAATTTCAGTTAATGGTATAGTCTTCTGTAAGCCTTTTCTTGAAACATTACTCATGTTTCTAAAGCCTTAGTAACTGCTTCTTTTGAGGATATTACACAAACTGTAAAAAGGAGTGTTTGTTGCTTAGGAAAGAAACAAGGCTTTAGAACCTGTGGACTATCGTGAATTGCTCACTAAGACGTTGTTTAACTGCTGAGATCCTGAAACTCTTCTGTCCATGTTGTCTTCGTGATTGTGCAGCAAACCCAAGTTAACCTCTTTAGAAAAGCCACCTACCACTTTAACAGAGTACTTTGCAAGTTCATGGTTAGCATTTATTTACACATAGAGAGGTCAGATAGGCTACACATTTGGTTGAAAACAAGTATATGTTGATTTGCCGTTTGTTGTAGAACTGTGCGTATCTTTATTTCTTGGAGAATTCACTGAATTCTTAGTTCTTTCTTCTCAAAATAAATGAGTAAGATTAATATTTTGCATGATTAACTTAAAACTAATTTTAAGTTAATTTGGTGGGTTTTTTTCTGTGTAAGCTTATATTTTATTAATTTATGTAGGAAGCTTCTTGATGCTACGCCCATTCTGACTGACCAGAAACCATCAGTCTCTAAATCGGGACGAAAAATTAAAGGAAGAGGCACAATAGTATGTGACTTTTTTTTTCCCCCCTTCTTTCTTCTCACTCAGAGTCTCTTCTCTGACCTTGAGTTTTGAATTTCATTGGAGGCTTTGTGTGACATTTTAACTATTGCTGACGTCTTGTAGATTCTTGCTTAGAAGGCTGAGATATTGTTGTTGCGTAGTTAATTTTATAGCACTCTTTTCCATCCTTCTTGTTACTGTTTTTCTTTAAAGATTGTTTGGGAAAACAAATGCTTGCTCCTCAGCTATGTGAAGTCTTCAAACATAAAAGTAAAATTATTTCTTTTTAAAGATTGAAACTAATTCAGCCAGATGTCTCACGTGAGCCACAAGATCTAAAGTAATGAGAAGTGACAAGAGCTTTTACTCTTCTCCACTCATTGGATTTCCTTGCTGTTTTTGTTAAGCATTAGGACTGTAACACTTAACAGTAGACAAAGCTGTTCTACAGTCCTAAGTGTACACAGCCCTTTTGGATATATATTGCACGTCCTCCCAAGTTCTGGTATTTGCATCTTCTGGTGGTCATGCATACGTTGCTGAGAAAAAACAGTTTTGTTGGCAACTTTGGCAGAATCACTTCCATTGTTTGTTCTGCTTTTTGACATTCTAAGTCAACCTTTTGTTTCCTTTTCTTAGCTACTTAACATAGTTTGTCAAATTTCATCAGCTGTCCTGGCTGAGATCAAGTCTGTGTAATGTCATAGATGACACTGCATGGGCAAGAAGTTACTTCTTTGCAGTGCTGGTAGCGAAGCATTTTTACAGATATGTGGACTCAGTCCTCCCCCCCCACCCTTCCTCTCTGAAGACTGCCACTGTTTATGCAGATTGCATTTCTATTTCAAGTCCTTAGCATCCTGAAGACTTTTGCTTTTGCCTTAGTTCTGCTGTACTCAAGCAAAAGTTTTCTTGTCTCTAATAACCCACAGTACAGGGCCCAAAACACTGCACAGGTTTACTGTTGTTTTTCAGTCAGTAGAAGAGGGAGAAAGTAAGAAAAACTTTCATAATTGTGCATTTGATTCTGGTGTATATCAAATTGTAGTATACCATGACTGAGCATATTTTTCCCCTTTTACAATGTTTTCCTGGATCAATTGAGCAGGCAGCATTTGGGTAACCATAAAAGAAACCAAGGCTTGGTCCTGCCAAATTTTTTTGCAAGTGGAAGTCCTCAAAAACAAAAAAGTTTATCGAGATGAATATCTGTATCGCTGAAGACACTTTTTGTTAGAATGGTCTTAACCAAGACTCCTCAGAGCATGATTTTCTTATGTGATAGCCCCTGGATTTGAGAAGTACTTTTCTACTGATCTCCATGATGCAATTATTTTAAGCCACAAAACTGACGGCTTAAATGGCCGTGGTGTGGACCAAGGTATTGTAGTGTTTGGACCTCACCTGAGAACCAACCCTTATTGCCAGCCGTAACACTAAATCTGATGGCTGTCTTTGCTGCGTCTGACAGCTTTCATTTGTATTACACACTTGTGATGTCCACTAAAGGAAGCCTTTTCAATGGAGTGTTTTGAAATATTTATGTAAATAAAGACTTTTGGAAAAATAGCTTAAAGCTGGGTGCAGTTGGCTTTTGCCAGGGATTTGGGTGTCTGTGTCCTGTTTTGCGTAATTTTGGCACCCTCTTGGCAAAATTGAGAGTGAAAACCAGTAACTTCAGAAAAAATTTAGGGCTGGCAGTTAGCTGGAGAAACACGTTTTTCTGTCATCTCTAATAGTCTCATGAGCAACAGTTTCTATCCAGGGTGAATTTGGTTTATGTTTTTCAAATAGTCATTTGTAGTTTTCAATCCTCTTAGGTTCTGAGAGACTCCTGAGTATAATATGAGAGAATTACGGAGGTCCATGAAACCTTTGCAACCTATTGTATGCCATTCATCTGTTTGGTTTTGGTTTTTTTTAAATTAAAAAAAAAAAAAAGCATTTTTTAAGTAGTCATTGCTTCAGCTCAAAGGACAGGGAAGCTCCAAATCTTCATGGCAGGTTATCTTTTTTTTTCTTAATATGAACAGGATGTCTTAAAGATTTCTGACTGTAATGAACTGAATAAACCAATACATACATCTTTCTAGTTTTATTCTGTGGAGCAATTTTTTTTCCCCACATATTGCTCGCTTTTATAATGGCTCAAAATAATTGAGTAAATTGAGTAAAATCCAGATGTTTTTCTTCGTTAAGTAGCATCTAATTTCCTCACAGAATTTACCTAGATGTGTATCCAACTAGGTCATGGAAAATAAGAAGTTAGCTATATTAGAGTTGTTTTTTCTCTGCTGCACAAGTAGCTCTTTTTGCCTACTTAAATGCTGTGCCTAAGCATAATTTTTTAAGTATGAAAGTACATTACAGTTTTGTGAAAGGTTTGTGGGGTTTTTTTTTGGGGGGAGGGGGGGAGCTTTTCTTTTGCTTGGAAGTTGTCTTGAACTGGATTCCTATTTCTGAAGAGCTGAACAGCAAAAACTTTTGAAGTGGGGCTTGTCTTTACTCATACAAGCAGCTGAGTGTCTGCGCACTGAAGTGAAACATCTGTACTTTAGTATTCTGAAAGAGTTGGTTATCTGTAGTAATTCTGTTATTCCAAAAGGTGTTACTTAAAGGGAGAATCCATGACCTCTTCTTTGATTCTTCCTTTTACGTTTTGAAAAAATCGATTAGCTGCTGGCCCTTCTCAAGCTTTGTGAAAGGCTCTCAGAGTATGAAAGGATATAGTTAGCGATGTAATGCAGTCTCATATGCAGGATATATGCATACCAAAAGTGAGTATTTTTGGCAGGAAATCTAGAATTTGTGTTTTCTTTGTGGACTTTGTGTGGATAATGTTATCTGGCTTGTGTTATGAAGTTGCATGCAGAATCTGCATAAGAGACACAATATATTTTCTATATTATCCAGTCTCTTTTTAAAGGAAAAGATATTATGCAAATATCTTTGCTTTCATAGCGCTATCACACCCCACCTCGATCACGATCGTGTTCTGAATCCGATGATGATGAGAGCAGTGAGACCCCTCCTCACTGGAAAGAGGAAATGCAGAGATTACGAACGTACAGACCACCTAGTGGAGAAAAGTGGAGTAAAGGCGATAAGTAAGATCCTTACTACCAATTTAAAATGTCTTGGTTTTTTACACGAGGTTTAATAGATTGTGTAGATGTATCGTGTCATTCATGTTTGAACAAAAAACGTGAATATCTTTGTGGTTAACACATTCCATTTAAATTCAAAAAATTAGAAATGAAAAACTTTTTCTTAGAACCTGTCTACTTTGCTAATGTGACACCAGATGAACATACGCTAAAAAGTGTCAGAAGTTGTTTATGATGGTGTCATCTTGAATACTTCTTAAATAAGTAATTAATGGACCTGTGCGGTTTCCTGTTGCTTTCCGTAGAGCTAGTCATGTCAGACTTCCTTTAGCCTCAAACCTGACTTATATGGTTTCTTTGGATACGCAGTAAGACAATCGAATCCACCAGTCCTATATTGTTTTAGTTATATATTCTTTCTGAGATTGCAGACTCTGTGATGGGAGCCAGCTCTCCAGAATTTCTAATGACTTGATACTAAATATGAGCTCCTATTAAATTATGATAAGTAAACCTCAAAGAAAACTGAAGAATATTATATATAATCATTATTGAATAATTGCAAATGTTTCTGATAGTTCTTTTTATATACTGAATATGTTCAGTTTATTGCTGTATTGCAGCATACCAGCTAATACTAAATAAGATGATGGTTTAAAATTTGTATTTAAGCATGGTTTAAGAATCCTATAGTTGTAGAGGTCAAAGTCCTGTGCACTAGGATAGTTAAAACATGAAATCTCTTTACACAGGTTCTACAATATGCAAAATTTGTTGATGTTGGCTGATTCGCTTCGTATAGAGAAGTAGTTCTCTTGATAGTGATGTAATTCCATATCTTAAAATGAGTGTAACAAGCTCAGTCAAAACACAATTGTCTGGTAGTAAAGGGGCGGGGGGCGGGGTTTTTTCGGGGGGGGTGTTAATTTTTTTTTAAACTTAATTAATTGCATGGGAGATGGGGAAAAAATACATAGTTTATCTGAAGTTTTTAAAGAATTTCCACTTAGTGTGGGGCTTATTTGTCTGTTTTCTAGGTTGAGTGACCCATGTACGAGCAGATGGGATGAAAGAAGTGCATCCTGGAGATCAAGATCTTGGTCACATAATGGTTATTCTGATCTAAGTACTGTGAGATATTCCAGCCATCATAAAAAGCACAGAAAAGAGAAAAAGAAGGTGAAACATAAAAAGAAATCTAAAAAGCAGAAGCATTTCAAGAAGCACAAGCAAACAAAAAAAAAGAAAACATCAGCCTCGTCAGATGTAGAATCTTCTCATTCCTTCCTCAGGAGGAGAAAATCATCTTGTGATCGTGAGAGGAAGTCTCGTTCTTCTTCATTGTCTTCTAGACATTCATCCAGAAGAGACTGGTCTAAATCTGATAAGGAAGACCAGAGCTCATCAACTTTATCAAGCAGAGGGTCTCGATCGTACTACAGATCCAGATCCAGGTCTAAATCAAGATCTTATTCCCGCAGAAGTTCTAGATCGAGATCAGCCTCTAAATCCTCCTGTTCTCGAAGTAGGTCAAGGTCAAGTTCTAACTCTAGGCATCAAAAGACAATTTCCAGTTCTCCACAAAATATTTCAACACGATTAAATGAAAATAAGTTAAACAAGACTGCTGAGCCTGTAAGAGCAGTTATACTCCCGAGTGATAAAGTTGTCGTACCACCAGTTGTCCCAGAAAACCTGCCTGTTATACCCTTAAGTGATAGTCCACCACCTTCAAGGTGGAAACCTGGGCAGAAACCATGGAAGCCATCTTATGAGCGAATTCAGGAAATGAAAGCTAAAACAACCCATTTAATACCCACACAAACTAATTACAATTTAGTAGTCATTAAAGAGGCTAACACTTCTTCTTCATATCGTAAGCAACAAAGGAGTTCAGATAGCGATCGAAGCGGTTATTCCAAATATCGTAGTGACAGAAGCTCAGATAGTTGGCTGAGATCAAGAAGCAGGTCCTCTCGAAGCAGGTCATACTCAAGATCTTATACGAGATCTAGAAGTCCATCTAGCTCTAGGACAAAATCTCGTTCTTCTGGCAGATCACCATCACTGAGTAAATACCGCAGTGACAGGTCAGGTTATAGTGAGTCAACATCTTACTATTCCCTTAGTGATGATGATAGACATAGAAACAAAAGAAAATCTGCATCAAGTGATCAAAAATCTCGGTCTCTTAAACTGAGGCAAGAAACGAGCTCTGAAAGTACTCTCCCTTATAAGTGTACAAAAGACTACGATGAGTCTTCTCAAGGGTTGAAAGAGAGTGACAGTTTATCATCTTCAGACTTTTCTACTGACAGTGAACGTTCTGCCAAAATGAAAGTAGTTCAAGAAAAAGAAGGCCGACTTCAATTAGAAGGAGATACTCAGAAACAGGATAAAAATAGCTTAAGTTCTGAGAGAGGGGAGGAGAAATCCAAGTGTGAGCGGGATTCTGATCATGCTAAAAAGAAAGCAGCTAAGGAGAAATCTTCTGAGCAACCTAGAGGTGGTGCAAGAACTAAACGAAAATCCTATTCGGGTAGTAAATGGGACTCTGAGTCAAATTCTGAAAGAGGAGAGACAAGGCATAATAGGGGAGATTCCAGACCCTCCTCTAGTAAAGAAGAAGGAGAGGCCACATCAGGATCTGATACGGAGCTCAGCGTTACCAAAAGGATAAAAAAACAATCGAATTCTTCAGAAGGCTTTCTGGATTCTGATTGTGCGTGCAAGACAAGCAAACAGTTGTCATCTTCTGAATCTGAGAGTTCTTGTTCTAGCTCAACAAATGTTAGAGGAAAAACAAAAAAACACAAACATGGATCGAAAAAAACTCTTAAAAAATCACATTCCAAAAAAGCAAAAGAAAAATCAAAAGGGAAAAAGGAGAAGAAACACAAAGTTCAGAAAAGAAAAGAAATGTTTCATTGGCAGCCCCCCCTGGAGTTTGGTGAAGAAGATGATGATGAGATAAATGAAAAGCCGGTTACTAAGGATGATAAAAAAGAAAAGCAGCTTACCAGGGACATAAAAGATAAAAAACAAGTTTATGAAAAGGATGAAATAGACAAAGATAAAATGGGAAATGGTGAAAAGTCTTGTGCAGATGAAAGCCTTTTAGGTAAAAACGCTACATGTGGTGCCCCAGCAGATCACAGTAACCTTAATAAAGATAGCATTGAAACGAATGCTTCAACCGATATTTTAAACTCAGGAATAAATGTGACTGCTTGCAAGAGTGAGATTAAACAAGCTGAAGAAAGTAACCTGAATGGATTGGAAGATGTTATTCAGACAGATGACAACATGGAGATTTGTACTCCAGATCGTAACTCACCAGGGAAGGTTGATGTGGACATTTTGTCTCCTGTCATTCTTGCTGCTAAACCTCAGGCTTTAAGTGCTAGTATAAACAAAGATTTACAGGTTGAGCCCCCTGAACAAGATGCTGTCAAACTAGGAAACAATATTATGGACTGTATTAGTATTAAAGAAGAAAAAGAAACAGGAAGGCAAGAAAATAACTCTGTCCCTGTGTCTAGTGCTAAAGACTGTAGTTTAAAAAGTGAAAATACTGAAAATACACAGAGCAATATGATAGATAATAAATGGAAGCCTTTGCAAGGTGTTGGTAATTTACAACCAGCAACAGTTAGTACTGCTGCAGAAGTTAAGAATGTAGCTTCAGCACCAGAGCCTAAACCAGCAGGTTTAAGAATTGAAATAAAAGCTAAAAATAAAGTAAGGCCTGGATCTCTGTTTGATGAAGTTAGAAAAACAGCACGGCTAAATCGAAGGCCAAGGAACCAAGAAAGTTCAAGTGAGGAAGAATCTCCCGGTAGAGATGACAATAGCCCATCCAGGAGTCTCAGTAGGTCACGAAGTAAATCTGAATCTAAATCCAGACACAGAACAAGGTCCATATCTTACAGTCACTCAAGAAGTCGATCGCGAAGTTCTACATATTCATACAGGTAAGAATTTTGTGCTGCTCCCACAGCCTACCGTGTTAACTAGAAATTTTTAAGGCGTGTTTTTCAACTCGCATTTTTCTTTTAAACAGCACTGTATAATTTAGCAGGTGTGGAATAAATATTTAGCTTAAAAGCTAAAGCTTTATAATGCTTTTGCTTCCTGTTTTCTGCTGCTCTTCTCTTCAGTTATATCCTATTCTGTGCTTTTCAAAGTTGTTTGTTGGTTGTAGGTCAAGAAGCTATACAAGAAGCCGAAGCAGAGGATGGTATAGTAGAGATCGGTCAAGAAGTCGAAGTAGTTCTTACCACAGCTACAAGAGTCGTAGGTAAGTTTCTCTAATAGGAGGTAGTGTTGGGGTGTATTACAAAACCCGTAAATTAGGCACAGCAGTCCGATGCTTCGGTCTCCAAGCAAGCTGGAAATGTGCTTAGCGATGCATACTGCATTCTGCAGTACCTACTTGAAATGTGCAATAGTCAGATTTCAAAATTTCCTGTTGCTGCAAAATAATTCTGTTTAATGTTTTGTAGTAGGAATAAGGAATTCTGAGCAAAACACGTTCCTCTCCTCTTGCTCCTCCTTTCCCCCTGCTCTCTAAAGCACTTGTTTATGATTAACTTAAAACATCTGTGTGTTTTTGTTTTTGTCAGTCGAACCTATAGTAGAAGTAGATCCAGAAGTAGTTCTTACCGTCATCACAGTCGATCCAGGTATGGATTATAGTTTTATACAAACTGCAATAAATGTACTTATTATAAAAATACCTTAGTATAAGAATACCCCTTTATCTATGGTACTTATAATACCCTGATAACAACTTGAGTCAAAGCAAAATCAACATAAGACACTTAAGCTGAAAATAACCAAATCATCCTGGCATTACAGTTATGAGATAAGTAATAGTGAACACATTTCCCTTTATTATTAAAATAAAATAGAATTATAAATGGTACACTTTGTTACTTGCCTTCAGAAATATTAACAAACAAGATTTTTACTGCATCTACAATTTGTAGAGAAAACACACAACTTTTTAAATGCTTAGTAAGTCTTTTCTAGATTAATAAATTGAGATTTTTACTGTTGTTTTGAAGATAACTTGTTCTTGTATTTAAACTCTTATAAAACGTAGAATTATTGTTTGCCACATCCTTCAAAAGTAATTTCTGTATAACCGCTCATCTCTGTATATAAATGTCTTTAAAACATACATTTAAAATAAATAGCATTTTAGACAAGAAATTGTAAATTTACAGTTACTTTCTTTTCCCTTTAAAGTAGGTCATACACGTATGACAGTTACTATAGCAGAAGTCGAAGTAGAAGTAAAAGGAGTGACAGCTACCGAAGATCTAGAAGTTACGATAGGCGATCCAGGTATCCAAGCACGACTTTTGACACTGTATTTATGCAAAAGAATTTGCTAAATACATACTTGGGATGTTCATGAAGGATAATGTTTGCAGGTTTTTTTTCCTCCCCAAGCATAAAAACTACATTGTTAGCAAAAGTAGTAATTAAAAACAATTAAAATTAGAGCAAGTGTGTGAGTGAGGAAATCAGAATTTCTGACATGCTAAATTTGAGGATGGGGAAGAAACTAGGATAAGAAAGATTTGAGAAGGCTCCAGTTCATTGTATGTATGCATTCGAAATAAGCACATTTGTGTTTTTTTTAATAATTTTAAATGTTTCTTAAAAACTACAAGGAGCTAGCTCGCAAGATTTAAATCAAGTACTCTGTTATGGATTAAAAGCTACTTGGTATGCAAAGAATTCCATTGATTGGTAAAATCTTCTTGGTTAGACTGCAAAAGTGGGTTTACAAAAAAATCTGGAAGGGAAATTAAAAATTGCAGTGCTATCCAGAATTAATTTTTAACTTCCTAGAACAGATTTCGAAAGAACATTTTACCTGCAAATCCAGTGTGCTTCTGATGAATTTAGGATAAATTTTATTCTACTCAGTCCAGGGGAATTATAGGTCTAAATGAGCACAAAAATCGGAAGCGGAACGGGAGATATAGATACAGTGAATATCAGTGATGATTTGTTTGTACCTTGTAATATGTCACATATTAGGCAATGGTAAATCCAGGAGATCCAAGACCACTGTAAATGTTCATCCTCTGCTGTCCTTATACTCATTTTTTCACGACTTTGTACCAACTCTTAATGGACTTTGTTCTCACCCGTTTCCCCATCTAGTTCTGACAATAAGACAACTTTCCTCTTGTGTTTGAGGGGAAATTAATGAGATTAACAAAGAGTGTGGAAATAGTCTTACAAAATCATTGTTTTAGGATGTTGGGAAGCTTCAGAGAAACAATGTCGGATTAGGATATGCTCATCTTTCATTTAGAAAGCTTTCCTTACAGGCATGAGGCTAGAAAATCTCTAACGAAAGTTTATTCTGTATAATTTGAACATGTCCTGTGGTTTGTCTGAAACTATCTGGACTCTATCTGGATGTCAGGTGCTGAGCTTGGAATTCTTCTGGATAAACCGAAACATTTTAATCTACAACTTCCACTCTGCAGACACTAACACACTCCTGTTGTTGTTATGGGGCCTAATTCTTAAGACCCATCTTCAAATGAAAAACTGCAATATACAAAGCAAGGCTTTGTGAAATTATCTTAGTTGGGAAATGCTTGCAATATAAAATTATATTTGTGAGAATATACTTCTCGATCAGCTATTAGCATTTACAAAAACAGTTATTTTGGATGATTTCTTAGCTGTATCGGAGAAAGTAAGAAATTTTGTAGTTACAAATGCAGTTTGACTTAAGTTACACAGGGTTTTCATCATGTAGTGTCAATGATTGTTTTAGAGTGTCCCTCAATGAACACTTCGGTTATATGAAATATGATCTTGTAAAAGACTTCTTGTATGTTTTCTCTCTGTCTCTTGTGTGTCTGTCTTGACAATTTTTTTACATGGTGCAATTTTGAATTTGAAGCTCAAAATACAATTTTGAGGCATTTTAATCTTTTCTTTGCAGATCTTCTGGCTCTGACAGTGAAAGTGATCGCAGTTACTCTAACAATCGAAGTCCCAGTGAAAGCAGCAGATATAGCTGAAAAGTTTTGTTGATGACAGAAAGCTGTACTTAATAATTTTTTCAGTGTTAAAAAACCTGTTTTGACAGTGTCAGAAGTGAATTTGAAGGGTGTTTACTGAGTTAGTTGAGTTCACTGTTAAATGGTAAACTTTCAGCTGACTCTGAACTTACAAAGTACTGAACTCAACTGATTAATTTTTATTTTTATTTTTTTTTCTGTCAAATGCTACTTTTACAAAATAGGAAAAAAAAAAAAAAACCACAACAGTTTTATTTCCTTGAATTGGATTTTCCAAGCCATGAATGACACTTAGGTGAATTTGCTGCCACCGCTTTTCTGGGTGCAGCAATCAGTACTGTCCTCAAGTATGTTTATAAACACCTTAGGGCTTTCTGCCTGCTACTACTAAATATATGTTAGCAACTATAAAACTGTGAAGAAAACTTCTTACAAAGGCTGCCATTTCTAGTTTATTAAAATGCCTTTTTTTAATCCTGGAAGATGGGTTCCATGCTGTCTTGTTTGTTGATTATTGCATTAAATTCAGTATATACGTGACAGCTAGGTGACGAAAACAAAGACTGCTGCTCTGTCTTAATCCTTTCTGTACTGTGATATTACAGAGGTCTGCTGAAAAGGGGGAGATGATACACAATGAGAATTGTCCAGCTGACAAGCAGTGAGCGAAAGTGTGATGAATGAGTTTTGATCTTAATATCCAACTTGTCTAAACTTCCGGGTTTAAAAGTGAATTTTGTGATAAAGAGCAATGTTCTTAAGAGCCTGAAAAAAGGTGTTTCTAAACACTTTTTGAATTTAATTTCGATTCGTATTACAGTGCTCGGCATACTTCAACACATTTTGAAGTTGAATGTTGTAAACTGTTGAGTATATCATAAGTTTGTTCGAAACACTTTTTAAAAAACTTAACATGACGATAATTTTTTTGACAAAACAAACCATAATGGTTCCTTTATAAAATGTCTGTAGATGTATCCCACTTGCCGTAGGGAATGTCGGATATTGCTATTGCAGATACTGAACTATATATTGTTAAAGTGATATGACTACAAAAATAGTGGTATGCCTGATAAAAAGCATGGACAATACTTTCAACGTAAACTTTAATACCAAAAATGACTTCATTACAGGTAAATGGTTTGCAAAAAACCCATAGTTTTAAGCTGAAGAGCATTGAATGATTTTTTGCAATATTCTGAGTTGATTTAAAATAGTTTGTAAAGATTTTCAGTGCTTAGAAAGTTGTGTACTAAGAAACAGTTTGGGTTTTTTTTAATGGCATAATGTAACCTGAAAAGTGGGGTCTGTAGTGAAAAAACAGACTAACATAGCTTTATTAGAGCTAATGAGTACTGTTGTATTATAATAGTTTTCATTACTGACTTTCTGTAATATCTTGAGATACTTTCATTTTCTCAGATGTTTTCAAATATTGAAAATGATTTTTTTAAATCTCATCAGGACCCAACAGCTTTGAAAATTAAAAGTGGTAATTTCTTGCTTAGACATCAGTTCGTACTGTCTCTTTGATTGAATTAAGCTATCCAAAATTAGTTTTTGGTACACTTCTGAAACATGAAAAGAAAGTTCAAAGTGAGGTTTGAAGACTGTAATGATGCCCTCCATTTCTGTCCACAAACAGCTGAATAAGACATTTGTACACAGATTCCTACAACTGAATTTGTCATAGGTTTTTCATTTTTCTAGAAGAACCCAAAATTCTGGACTTACACTCTTCCTGTTCTTGTAGTTCAATGAAAAAGTGTGTGCACGTAATCCTTTCGAATCAATATTTTCTAAGTTTCTTGTGCTTTTTAACATTAAGTACATTTATCACTCAAATCAGTAGACATTTACAGACACGTTTCTAACAGTAGCAGCCGTTTCAGAGTCCTGAACAAATATTTCATTGCTAACTCAAGATAATGTTTGTTGCAGTTTCATAGGTTTAAGTTCAAATGTAACTTGTTTTTTCCCTTACTGAGAAAACAGAACTAGTGAGCTAGTGGTGTAACAAAATACACAAATATAGACATTGCCATTCAATACTTACTAGAGAAAAAGTTGCTCTGGAATCAGACTTTGTCGTATTTCAGGTCTGAGTTGACTTTTTATTTTTAAAACCAGGAAAAGGTAATAGAAATATGGTCAATCAATTAATTGTAGTTGTCCAAAATTACTGCCATGTCACTAATGTCTGTTTCATATCTTGAATTAAAGCTTTATAAAGAAATTCCATCTGGTAGATGGTTGGGGAGGGGTGTGAGGGAAGGGAAGTATTTTAACTTAGTGAAGTCTGTTAAATTGTGCTTCAGGTAGGAAAATGTACCCCTGAGCTGGTTTTCTAATGTTGGTCTATGTTTTTGCAATTTTGTTATTCAAAAGTAGTTGCTGTTTGTAAAATAAACTTTTGTACATCTCTGCAAATGCTGTTTCCTCTACATCTGGAAAAATCTGTTGCTGCTTGAGGGAAACTTATATAAAAATATACTTCAGTTTCTGTATCCGCTTTTGTCCCTTGCAAGACTGCGTACAAGTTGCCTTTCCTTTTCCTGACCTACATAGAGAATGATTCCTCAGCAAGGCTCTGTATGGGGTTTACATAATAGTCATTGGAGGAACAAATATTTTGAAATTTCCAAGTGATTTGAGGTCTCACCATTTCCTCAAGATCTATAAAAGGTTCGAATCCTTTGTGAAAAGATACACTTAACAGATCCACACGGAAATCTCTAAATGTGCCGAGTTTAACTACTTTGCTAAATATTCTTTCCCAAATACACATTCCCACATCGTTTCCGTAGCATATTGGCAATGTGGTATTAGTTCAAGTCAGCAGATGCAGTGGCTCAACGGACTAATCCATTCATCTTTTAGACCTTCTGTTGCAGAAAAACTGCATTTCATTGGAAATATGGGCTTTGTCCTAATGGAAAGCCTAATTGCCTTGGTCTAAGGTAAAAAGGACAAGTGGAAGTGTTTCCTTGTTGTTCCATTTAGTCTTTGGCATGATCCGGTTAACCTGACATTTCCCAAATTTCAGAGCACAGCCTTTGAGGAGGAGGCACAAGAACTCCAGGTGATGTGAGCTATAGTGATAAAAGGTGTAAAACCAAACAAAACAAAAAAGGTAGTTTAAGGTAAGGGTGGATGGCTCCATCAAAGCCAGCAGACACAAACGATAGCCTGAGCAATGTTAGCCAACTCAGTGTTGCACTGCAGCGTAAAACAGTCTCTCTTCTTCATGAGAGGCAGTCGACAACCTTTCTTTGAAATGCATAAAGTCGCTTTTTGTGCTTAAAAGTTACCCATGGGGATCACAGGACTGCTCTCAGGTGCCGCAGAGGTCAGGCCCTCGCCTTGAGCTGGCTCCGGTAGCGCAGGGCAGAGGCTGGAGGCAAGACGTTAAAAATAGAGTGGCTAACACCTGCTTATGTATTACTCATTAGTGACATTTTTCTATTAAAATAAGTCTTGAAGCCTGCAGTGTAGTAAAATGATTACTCACGTATGTGGGATTTCATCACAAAGAAAAAAAAAGAAAAGGAGAGGGGGGAAGTTCTAAACCGGGTTAGGTCTGTATGTCTTTGGTTGTTTTGGCAATAGATTCTCCACTCCAGAGTACACAGAATATTATTTTGGTGTAGCTCTGTCTCCAGTTGCAGGTGAGCGACTGAACCTATCTACAATAAGACTATATTAAACAAACTATCTGGCTATGAAACAACTAGTTCTTATAAAGGACATATTTACAAAGCAACAGCACGAATGCACTTTTCCTACGTTTTCCTTCCGACTGTATCACTTATAAACAAGGGCTATTTGTGTCCTTGCGCTCGAGAGTAAGAAGCATTTAAAGTGCTCGTTCAGAAGATCACCGAGTATCTGACAGCGTATTAAATTTCTGTTGATGGCTTTGTGTCGTTCGTGATGATCGTGCTTACAGTTTGGAGCAGAACACAGCATTGAGATGACCTTGAGCTGCACTCTGGAATCCATCTGGTGTAATTTCCAAACTGAACGCTGCCTGGGATTTAAATCGTGAGAAGATAAAGCTTTGTATGCTCCACCCCTACTTAACATCCATATAAATAATTCTTTTTTTTTTTTTTTAATGTGATTGTGAAACAGTAATGATTTTCCACCTGGTTTTAAAATGGTTTAGCTGCTTGACTGGGGTAAGTTAAAACTGTTTAAAAAAAATCTATAAACAATTAAAGGGATCCAGTCTTCAATTTAAGAATGTGCATGTAATCCCTCTGAAGTAGATGGGGTTGGGTGTGTGAAATCGGACAGTCTGTAGCAGTTTTGTGTTTTAATGAAGGTAATATTTCAGAGTCACGGGGGATGCACAGAGAGGGGATGGGCATTAATTGTGGTATTAATTGATGTTTGTGCCATCACGTGTAGCTGTCCTTGAAAGAGCATGGTGGAGCCTAAGCCAGCCAATGTCCTTACCCAAAGGATGGTCTTAACATGGAGAGGGCTAAGCTCAACGCAGCTTGCAAACGCTTGGAGCTCCCACCCTGGCATTATGTCCTAGTCCTGCCCTTAGGCTGCAAAAATTCCTTAACTAATTCCTTAATTCAGCCAGGAAGGGGCTGCCCTTCCTCTTGGGCTTGCTTTTTCTCCCAGCTCGTCGCGCACCCTGTGAGGGAGGACAAGGAAAAGTTCTCCTCCTCTCCTGGTGCCTTCGCCACCTGTCCCATCATACCAGCAGCATCTGTGTAACTTCTCCCCAACGCGTTTTGGAAAATGAGCCATGAAAAGCAGGAGGAGGATTGGGAAGGTCCTGAGGAATGGGAGAGGGTGCGGGGCCGATTGCCACACTTCCAGGAGAACCACTCGACTCTTTTTGGGAATGTATCAATGAGATGAATCCATTGCCAGAGACTCAAGTCTTCAAGTGCTGGTTAAAGAAGTATGTTTAAGGAAAAATGAAAAAACAAGCCAATTCTATTGAGAGGGTTAGATATTTGGCATAAAGAAAACTTTTTAAAAAAAAAAAAAAATCAGTATAGCTATGACAATTTTATGTGTTTATATTCACTGTCACAGAACTTCAAGGGAAAGGGAGGCGAATGCCACTTGACCTGGCCAAAGCAAACACCACTTGTTTCAGATTAAAACTTGAGTGCCTGATGTTCTTTGCTATCAGAAAATATGTTCAAGTTGAGGGGCAGCCTCCCCTACGGAGGGCTGTTGGTTTAGGTGGTCCGCGGGCTCTGGCAGAGCCACCTGCAAAGTTTTCAGAGGATAAAAGAGCTGAGGTCCTAGAATAAAAGTAGCGGCTCAGTGGTTATAGCCAAGTTGCAGGTGTACAAAGAAAAGAAAAAAGCGAGAGGACAAATATAGGATCCTTTCTCAGAAAACTTAGCAGGCTTTTTGCAACGGCGGCATGTGAACCACTGTGTTTAATAATGGCTGTATAAAGCAATCGGTGGGGGTTTGTTGGGTTTTTTTAAAATCCCTTTATGCTGCTGAAGTCTGCAGCATCCTCTACTGATGGCTTCAGCCTTTTAAAGAAGTAGCACTGAGGGTGGGGAATTCATTTTTTTTTTTTTCCTGCTGTAATGTGCAGTTTGATAGTTTCATTTGAGTGTCCTTAGCTCCTATTTTGAGAGAAAGAGCGAGCAACGGTTCCCTGGTCACATCATTTCACTTTTTTTCAACATCTTCCCTGTAGGGCCCACTCAGTCCTTATTGTGTCCCATGACTTGGGCTGCCCAGGCCACCTCCGCGTTGGCTGCCAATGTCACCCATAGTCCGGCTGCTCTGCGAGTGGCATTGCTATTTGGCACCAAGGCTTAGCCATAATTTTGGGGAGCATGCTAGATATTGGGTGTTGGTTGACTGCCTGAACATGAGCCAGCAGTGTGCCCACGTGGCCAAGAAGGCCAATGGCATCTGGGCTTGTATCAGGAATAGTGTGCGCAGCAGGACCAGGGAAGTGATCGTCCCCCTGTACTCGGCACTGATGAGGCCGCACCTCGAGTGCTGTGTTCAGTTTTGGGCCCCTCACTACCAGAAGGACATTGAGGTGCTGGAGCGAGTCCAGAGAAGGGCAACGGAGGTGGTGAAGGGTCTGGAGCACAAGTCTGATGGGGAGCAGCTGAGGGAGCTGGGGGTGTTTGGTCTGGAGAAGAGGAGGCTGAGGGGAGACCTGATCGCTCTCTACAACGACCTGACAGGAGGGGGTAGCCAGGTGGGGGTCGGTCTCTTCTCCCAGGTAACAAGCAATAGGACAAGAGGAAAAGGCCTCAAGCTGCACCAAGGGAGGTTTAGATCAGATATTAGGAAAAATTGATTCACCGAAAGAGTTATCAAGCACCGTAACAGGCTGCCCAGGGAAGTGTTGGAGTCACCACCCCTGGAGGTATTTAAAAGACGTGTAGATGTAGTGCTTAGGGACATGGTTCAGTGATGGACTTGGCTATGCTAGGTTTGTGGTTGGACTCGATGATCTTAAAGGTCTTTTCCAACCTAGACAATTCTATGATTCTATATCTCGCATTCCACTGACCTTGCTAGGACCTATGTGGTTATTCAACTCTGGCTGACTAGCAACAGCCTTCAGCCCATGAGCTCTTGACCTTAGACCTTACCTCTCCCTTCTGCAGAGATTAAATCTCTCCCTTGTGACAAACAGGTGTTCATTTTAAAGAGTCAAACAAAACCCAAGGATATCAAGTACTTGATCTTATCATCTGTGGAAAGATGGTCTGGTGAGTAGAGCCTTAGCTAAGACTTTGAGATGGACAATGGTTTCTCCGTACCACCAAAGCCACCTTGCGTCATCTGGAGCCATTCTCGGCTGTCCGAGTGTGCTGCAAAGCTGTGATTCCCTACTGAGCTCAGCAGGATTGGTTATTATAAAAATGAGAGCTGTCTGAGGGTAATTTGGTCAACAGGAGTGAGTCTGGGAATATGAGCTAACAACGTATAAAACACAGGCTGCCTAGTTGTGCCTCTGCTACTTGGTGTGATTTTTAGATTTCCTGAGGGTAACAATACACCTCTCCTTTTTTTTCCATTAAACTAGAGGGGGAAACAAAGCCAAAAAATAAAATTTTTATTGAAATGGCTACATGTACCAACAAACACATACTGATGGAGAAATCGAGCTTTAGTGATGGATTTCCTATAGACTTCCTGCAGGAAACTGCACAGATTCCACGATCACCTTTCGTTTCTATCAATACCTTCAAACCAACGCCTTTCAGACAAGGTTTGTGCCAGAGAATGCAGCAAAAATTTTGAGCTACGCACAGTTCCCTCCTTCACACAGCCAGGATCAACTCTAGCTGTATAAATCGCAGCAGTTCTTATCCAACCTATCGGTAAAAAATTGCCAGTGCTGAGATTCAGCAGTCGAAGTGCCAAAAGCAAAATTGCCTGAACTATCCACACTATTAAAAAAAAATTAAATAATTCTGATGTCTCACCTAAAGCTCCTTTGCTGCCACTTAAGCCCATCACTACTTCTCGCAGTTAGAGAGGAAGAGAACGACCTTTTTCCTTCTACCTAAATATTCAAGTAGAAGAAATAAAGCCATCTGAAATATTTCTAAAAGGGTTGGGCTAGCTCTTGCCCAAATCTGGTCTTCTCTGGGCTAAATAGCTCCAAGTCCTTTGGTTTTTTTGGAGTGGTTTGGGTTTGGTTGAGGGGTTTTGTGTTTGGGTTTGTTTTTTTTTCCAATTTCTTAGATCTGACCATCTCCTGGACTCTACCACCGGCCCATAACCTCCCCAAATCACCATACCCAAGCGGACAACATATTCCAGATGAAGCTTCACGGCGCCAGGCGGATCTAAAGCATCCGTGGATCACTCCACGTGTCCCGCAGGCAACATGTACAGGTCCCTGCCTGTGGTTTGCTGCTTTTGCAACAGCGTGAGGAAGGCTCCTCGGTCCAGGCAGGGATGCGCTGCTGCCTCTGCCTTCCGCTGCCACATCCCCGCTCACCCGTTCCCTGCAGCTCAACTATTCTTACACAAGCAGCAAGTTTTCCCTTTGTTTCTACTAAATCGCAGCCTATTTTTTTGTTGTTGTTGTTTCTTTCCCAGGCTATTTCTCTAATGCGTCAAGATTGTTTTGAAGTTCCAGCCCATCCTCCAAAGTACTTGAAGTCCCTCCCGGCTTGGCATCATCTGCAGCTGTAAGCAGCAAATTTTCTATTCAGGCAAATAATTATTAAAATATA
>NW_009614571.1:7764-16774 GCF_000690535.1 Cariama cristata | reverse complement strand
ATATATATTTATATTTAAATATGAAGAAGTATACTTCTATTTCTTGGTGAAAAGAAATATATATACTTAAAGAAAAAGAAACATATGTTGGAATATACATAGTCGAGGAAAAGTGTAGCTGTATTATAGATAAGCGTAAGACAAAGTATATGTTATTCATAGACCCCATTTATGTTTATTATCTGTATACATGACTTATATGCACATTAGATAATATCATTACTTATCATACACACTATTTTATAATATTTTTGTTGTGTTATTTATGTATAGATTTTTGTCCTTATTTGGAGTTTAGAAATCAGACCCGTGGCAGGCGCCGGTTCTCTCGGGAGATGCTCGGGTCCCCGTCCCGGCCGCCAGCGCGGTTCAGAGGGACCCCGTGGTGGGCAGGGCGGGTCGGAGGGGACAGCGCTGGCACCTCAGCCCAGCCAGCCCTTGCGGGAGATAACACGTCTCTCCCCAGCCCTTAAACCCCGAGACAGCCGCTCCATTAAGCCTTTCAAATCCCTCACCAGTTTTGAAATAGGTTTCTGAAGTTCATCCTTCCCCTGCAACTTCCATAACGTGAGAAGATTTGGGAGCTTTAATGGTGAATAAGAGTTAATACGTTACAGTAAGTCTGACTGGCATTTTATGAAGGAGTGCCAGGCTCCGGCAGCAAAAACTGGAAACGAAGCTAAAAGAAAAACCCAGGATGTGTTTAATTCCCTTCTTGTCCCTTTTTACCATTTCCCCATAAGCTGCTGACCATTTCTCTTGGAGGGAGTTAAACTACATGAGTAAAATTAATGGAGCATTAAAGTAAGGAATGATAATAGCAAAGACCAGAAGGAGACAAAGACAAGGGTTTTAGATCCTCTGCAAAAAAACAGATATCAAGAACATAATGAGCAGCATATCAAACCATTAACTTTTTTTAACGTAAAAGCCACATGATGTTGGAAAACCATGGAAACAACGCTAGAGAAGATAACCAGTTTTTACAATTTGCAGCAAACAAAGAGGGAGGGCAGCAATATACGGTTGTTGATATTTATTTTTAAAAGAACTAATTTTGGAAAATGTTGTTGGAAACTGGATGAATTTGAGGTTAAAATGACCGCCCTGCATCCCACTGGGCTGGCAGGGAATCACCTCCCAGTGCCCTTCGCTCCAGGGCCATCCCGTCCTCCTGAGGCTGAGATGCACCACTTCGATACCAGGATTAAAGCACAGGGGCAGGTTCGCCAGCTCCTTGTTTATGGCTGTATACGAAAGAGCCAGGCCATTTACATTAACACACAACAGTAGAACATAAATATTGATGTGAATCTATCAAAGAGAAAAAGAGTCAGTGAATTGAAACCCTCTTTGAGACAAACAACTATTTCTCTTGCTGAATGGCATTGAAATAGCAAGCCCCAAAGCTTCAAAATATTGATGGCATTATTAAAATGGGACCTTTAATTTTGCATTAAGATCATTTTACCGTTGGAATTCAGGAATTTAATTATGCATGAGCCCTAGCCTCAGTGTTTTGCTGAAATTAGTTTGCAGTTTTCATTTATACTTCTACACTTAATGTGTAATTTAGCTTCTTGTATAGAAGGGCTAAATGCTGCTAAATGCCTGTGTGTGGTTAGCTGCAGTAATCGCGTTAAAATAAACCTGCAGGTACTGTACTCACAAACAAGCATGGAAGGTTATGAAGAAAACAAGGAAGCAAATTTGGGAAGTTCATCCCAATGAGAGCTGCAGTAAAGGGCACAATTCAAATGCTTTCTGATGTAAACCCTGGGATTTCCTTAGTGCAGACTAAGTGGTTGTGCAGGTTTCTGCAGTGTGGAGATGAAAGCAAAGTAAGCCTCCATCTCATAAATAAAAGTATTTTAATTAGAGAACTGCTGTTTTCCATCTCTGAAATATGACACGCAATCTTTGTAAGCTATGAAAAGAATTGGAATGATTCGAACTATTATTTTTTTATGTTGCATCCTGCGTGCGGTTATACCAGTAACCCAGCACTGATAAACTGTAACTCCCAAGCTAGGACTGATGTACGAATGGGATCCGATGGGAGCTGCACGGACGCGTGCTCTGGATCTCCACGGCACAAGGCAGCAGCGAAGGGGGGGGACCCCATGACCTGGCCTGCGTCTGACTGGGAGAGCACCCCTGGGTGCTCCCCCACGTCCTCTGCTCCCAGGGGAGAGCTCATGCTGAACCATATTTTATACCTTCCTCCTACACATTTGGGTAGGAATCTTCAAGTACTGATTTTAAAAATATATTTCCTAAGGAATCTGAAGTCTTCTGCCCAGCAGAAGTGCCTGGGGAATGAAACCTCTGTTCATAAAAAGTACGTGTGCTGAAAGAGAAACTACGTCTGATCTAAATCCAGCTGTTTTGAGCAGGAGAAGAGACAGCAGCTTAGCTCAGAGAAAAAGGAAAGCAAACTGAACGAAACAGAAAAATCAACATTAAAATCAATCTGTACTCCATACGATGTTTGCTCGTAGTGCCAGAAGTGTGTCTGTAAAAATAACGTCTGCATCAACGTGAATCCAGAGTCCTTTGAGAAACAGGCAGAGCTCAGGACTAAAGGCAGGCACAGGGACACAAATTGGTCGTACTGCTCTGGGCTAATGACCGAGCAAGTGCAAAACTAAAATTTTGTGATAAGGATCTTCCCTCTGTGCCAGTGCCCATGTTTAACTCCTTTTCTGATTTCTGGGTTGGTACAATCTTCATGGTCACTGTTTTTCAGATGCCCAACTGCCACAGACATGAGCATGGAAACACGGAGCAGCAACCAGCACCACGCGGTTTCCAGAGATGGGAAATCTGCTGTCAGGGTTTGGGAAACATGAGTGTTTATGGAAGGGGTGAGGGGGAGGCGACGAGCCCCAAAGCTCCTTGCAGCCTCTGTGCAGTGCTCGTACCTGTTACTGACATATTACCGCATGCTCCTTTTCATATGCAATGAGATGTAGGTGTTTATTTACAGTGCCTGTATGATCAGAAACATCAAAGGAGATAGTAATAAATCAGGAGTCCTCCGGCCATGGAAAATTAAAGTTCTCCAAGAAGTAATGCCCAATTTTGACAAACCTCTTTGTATTTCATGGTGGTTTAGCATTTCAGTGAGAAAAATTTTAAGTTCAGTATCCCAGGAGAGATTTGGAGGAGCTCTTTCTGACCTGTTGGTGAAGTTACTTTGGGACGGTCTATGCCGAGAAGATGATCTCCCCCACCTCACCTCCGACACCAAACACGGACTAACCGTCCCTTGCCAGCCCTCCAGCATCCATGCTTTCCCCGTGGGGAGCTGCACAGCCACCCGCCAGTGCACCCCTGCTGCACACCTCCAGGTGTTTGGGTGTTTGTCCCCTAAATACTGGTGGCTCTGTACATGGGTATTGCCGCTATACACCTACAGCTTTAATGGAAACTTATTCTTCTTGGCTGAGCGAGCCTGCTTCCCAAGTCTGCCTTGAAGAGCTCATCTGCCCTCTGCCTCCTCTCTGCAGTCCCAAATATCTGAGTCCCTCTGTGCCACCACCATCTGTTAGACCTTCACTTAACCTTGCCAGTCCTCTTCTCTACGTCTTTTTTCAGATTAACAAGGTAAACTTTGATTTTAAACTATTCAAACTTTGCCTTGATTAATTTTTATTTTTTTTATGTTAAGTATCTCTCACACCTGTGGCATTTTTGGAATAATTACATTTCTGGTATTTTAACAAATAGTTGCAAATTAAAGGAGCGCATGCTGAAGTCAGAGCAGATGGGCTGAATAAATTTATTGATTTGGGAAGAATACCAAGAGAAATAACCTCCCTTTTTAGGGCAGGGAAGAAGAGAAAGGATAAGTAAAATTAATAGAATAGTTCAGTTACCTTCAGAAAAAATGCCATAAACTCAGTAGTAGCTGATGGGCTGGCAGCTGTGAGAAGAAAAAGGTGAGAGAAAGCCAGGCAGGGGAAGGCTACAACACTGCAAAGGCCATATGGGCATGCGTGGTGTGTGCATGCAGTCATGCATGCATGTATGTATGTGTGTATGTATGTAAGCTCACAGAACCTAATACATATTATGTGGCACATTGTAAAGCAAACTGAGCTGACCCAAACCTGGGTTGCAAGCTCTGACAAACGCAAGCGGCCCAGAGGCTGGGGTGAAAGCATCTGTCCTTGCACTGTACACAGCTGTGTCCGACCGTGGGGGTTATTTACTTTCCTCTGGGGGCTTGGGGCAGCCCCTGGAGCTGAGCAGTTGATGCTTCAAGCAGGGAGACAGCAACTGCTGATGTGTGTTGGGAGCACAGCATCCCTGTTGCAGCAGGGCCCTTTCCTACAGCTTTGTCCGTTGATGCAAGTACAATTGTAGCTCTGCGAAGGTGCTCCGTGATGGGCAGCCCCAAGGACCCTGTGCCCGTGGGGCAGCCCTGGCTCCCAGGAGCCTGGCAGCACTTGGCTGATGCAGGTGAGCCCAGCTTCTGCCCGACGGTGATGGTGATGGGGCTCTGTGCTTTTCCAAGCTCTGTGCTTTTTCTGTTGCTTTATATTTTGAAACATCACACTTTTAAATCTTCCCATTGACAGTTTCTACCCGATCTATGGGTTTTAGACTAGACCTAAGAGAATTTTCTTTTTCAGTTTTATTTTTGTTCCTATCTTGCTTTTGTTCTTCAGATCAAGCAGCATTTCGCCTCCTCAGTATTTTCCTATTTCCAGGCAGCAATGATATCCATAATATCACACACACACAAAAAAAAATAGGCAAAATGAATGGTGTATAATAGGGAAAACATTGTCTGCTCAGCCTTTCCCAAACACACTGGGGGATGAGGCATTTTGGATGTTTGTGGGTTCATCTCCTGTTTGCCCAGATAAAGGGTGCCTGGGGTGCCCAGGGGCCAAAACACATGGGGAAAAAAAAATGCTGAATTTCCATGTTTTCCTTTTGCATGTAGGCTGAGATCCACAACTGCTGTTGGAGGTTTTTCATATCAATTAGCAAAGCTCCAAAGCATCCGTTAAGTGCAATTACTTTGATGAAAGTTAAACCTTCCAGTTACACACTGTGGCCCACATAACACACAAGAGAGTTGTTGGGGTGGTGGTGGGATTATCCCCAGGTGACTGTGCAGGAACATCTCATCAAAGTCCCTTTTAGATGTAAGGATCTACAGGGCCATTTGCCGGTCTCAAGGGTGAGACTTTTTGTATTTCTATACAAGAAGAAATCGATGTGTCCAGCTTCTTTTTATTTCCTCGATCACTTTGGTTGTTTGCTGTCAATTTGAAATGCTTTGCCTGGACTTAGTAGAGATTGCAGGAGCTGTCTGAAAATAGTTTCCCTTGCAGGTGTCTCTGGCATTTATTTCATGGAATTGTAGACATTAAATCAGCAGAATTACTGCAATGCTCCAGCCAAACTAGTGACTGGATCTATACATTAATTTTCAAGTTCATTAGGGAACTGCTTAAATCTGGAACAGATGAGATTAGGAAAGGAATGAAAAAACAGAATATAGGTATCATGAAAAATATCTTTTAAATGTTGTTATTAAAGCATTTTTGCAAGGGTTTAGTGGCAGACTGCCAATGGGAATAGATGGATTTTTTTTTAAAAGCTACAAAACACATTAAGAATTTGAATTGAGCATACTTAATCTTTCCATTATTCACTCAGAAGGAAAACAAGATGGTTCTTTTTTTTTGGCTATAAATGAATACAATGTGCAGATTGCCTATGGTTTTCTCTAATATATTTAATTAGAATAGATTTAACTATTTTCTGTAGTCTGGTTATAGAAACATACAAGTACATGCTGTGGTGGAGGTGGTGTATATATAGATGCATAAAGAGAAGAACATGTGCATATGGAGAATGTGCCAGAGAAGTTTTCTGAAGGTGAAAACTGCTTTTTGCACAATGTTTTTGAAACTGAAGCACCACAGTTGCATAACAGTTAAGAGGATCAAATGACTTCTGTATAGATAAGTTTTTCAGAGAATAAGCCAATTCAGATGTATGCACGAGTTTTGAGGACAGGTTAGGTGCCTTGCCAAGCAGAGAAAGCCAAGGAGTTTTATTTTGCCTTTGAATTTAATGCTTTCTCTTTTTTTAGAAGTTGACACTATATAGATGTCAATTCCCATATTAGCGTTGCAGATTAAAGGCACAGAAAGAGCTACTGTACCAGGGAGCTGGATCTCCTGCATAACCCTCAACACTTGCCACTCTTTGGGCAGAAGTCTGCTTTGAATGACTCTCTTTTAAACTGGTTAAGCAGAGCTGATAGCAGTTCAGTTATTTATATACCAGAGTTTGACGTGGGCAGGATGCATGTAGCTGTATAACGCTGTTACCGTCCTCACACAGCCTGCTTAACGTCGGCGTGGTGTGCAGAGATACCCGCCTTGTGATGGAGACCTCGGCACCGATCCACAGATATCTGCTCCCGGGGCGTTCCTCGCACTGACTCTGTCTGTTTTGGTTTATTGGCTTTATTTTACATACCCTTCTCTGCTCCTGCCCGAAGGGATGAGAGTGTGAAACATACTCTGAGCCAAGCTGAAAGAGGTCCAGGCTTCTTCTGTGTGGGCAGCACAGGGTTGTGATACCACCGGTCCTAGAAATAGCCACAAAGCATGCCACGCTCGCCTTGTTATAGCCCTCATCTTGACTGATTTGCAAGCTGGAGGCAGGTCAGTTTGTCCCCCATTGAAAAACCCAGGAACCAGCAAACTGTCCCACCTCTCATGAAAAACAAATGGGTGCAGCAATGGTGCTTGCTTGGTGCTGGCAGGCTGCCTTTGGGGACCTGTGCCTCACCAGCAGCACCTCACCAGTATGGCCCGGAGGGCTCACAGCCCAGCATCAAACGAGCTCTCAGTCCTGCAGAACCTTCCAGCGTGTTAACATCTGCTTTGGTTGCAAGTCAGAGCACAGAGTGGAAATGCTTGAATAAAGAGAAATTCTGGTGTGGTCACTGCCTGGGAATCCCATAAATACTCTGAGCCCTTCCTTGTGCCTGCCCTGCGTGAGCGACAGCGACTGCTCGTGCAGACCTGGCAGCTCTTCACGATACCCACCAGCTGAGGAGGGGGGATGCTTTTCTTACCGTGTTCACCAAGATTTGGAGAGTTGGAGCGATAAAGGTCTGCCTGCTTTTTTCCACTGTACAAGCTGGACCAGGAGATTATGTAGCACCTGCTACAAGGTTTAACTTGGGTGCATTCAGTTCACAACACTCGGCTACTCCAACCTTTACTGGATAAAAACTTTCTAAGTTCTTATAAATCTATATTGTATATTGAATATTAATCTAGTGATGTATCGATGCAGCTGTGATTAACCTATTATAGATAGAAAGCCACTTGGTTTCTGATGAGCACTTCAATATTGCAGCTGTGGTAATGTCCATGACAGGGCTCTGGCTACACAAGTGTGAGTGAAAACTCAACCGTCTGAGCTGCTTTAATAATTTTTATATGTTCAGATATGTTTTGTCTAGCTTGCTAACTCCAGAAAACAAAATTATAAATATGTTACTATATGGTCTTTTTTGAGTTTTATTTCCTGAAAACTCTTTTTTTGGGAGTGAAACAGGAATGAAGAGCACAAAAAAGAACACTTAGTAAAGTAAATAATGACTGGGTTGCAGTGGATCTCCTTTGGGAAGGAGTACTGTGTAGCACACCTGGGTCACTGAGGTTATGATGTTCAAGATTTGTTTGTCTCTTCTTAAATCTAAGGAGTGCCGAGTGCCTTCCCGCGACTTCACAACACTTGTATTTCCCTAGTTTTGGGGTGGCTAAGTAATGCCATATTTAATCTGAGAGGAATAATTGTTCTCTAGGCCAAGTGGGAAGATGTCTTGCTGTCTAGTTGACTAAAAAGATTACATGGGGTAGGAAATGTCTAGAAATTAATTAAAAGCCTTCTCCCGGTGATTTCTGAGGTTTTCATAGCTCTAGTCACCCATATGAAAAATGCTGGCGTACAGGCAAGGTCTCTGCCGCTCTGTGTCCAGCTGAAAATTAAATACAGCAGGTTGCCCTCCCTTTTGCCTTCGTACCACATGAAAGAAATGGCCCTGAATTAGATGGACTATTGTGTACTGTCACCCGCTCAACTACAGAGCACTCTCTTTACAGAAAATTTGACAGAACAATTCGATAAAATAAAATAAAAAAAAGGGGAGAAAAATCCTCACTGTATCCACTGCTACAGTGGAGAGTAGTAGATCCACTGGGTCTCATTTTTGTAAGAAAAAGACTAAAGCACGTGTTTGGAAGGAGACTTATTCCCAGAACAAGTCACCATGTTATACAGCCCTGGGCTGTCCCAATGCCCTCCCTTGGGCTTGCTGCCACCCGGCATGTGTCGTCCTCCTGGGCCCATGCAGAAAATCAACCATCCGAGACTCACAGGTCTCGGCAGAAAAAACCCAAAACCACTACTCGGTTATGGAGAAATTTACTGAGGCATTGTGCTAAACACTAAATGAAGTGTTGACGTTTAATGGTGAGTGGGAGGGAAAACTTCAATCTTCCTAGATCACTTCTGCTTAGGCTATGACCATCTTGCACATGAAGATATTTTTGGGAAATATGTTTCATTTCAAAAAGCATTTTTTCCTTCATATTTTGCTCATTAAGTTGTTCATGAAAAATTAACAAATGAGACTGTTTGCCAGAAAAATTGTCCACCTAGTGTTCTTGAATGCTAGTCTGTGCTGCTGGAGGATACCATATTGCTAACTGCTCCTAGGTGGCTTTGAGCGTTACCTCCTTCCCGGCAGTACGTGGGGCTCTCGCTGAGCTTCTCCTGAGTGCTTCCTTTATTATTTTTTTTTTCTTTCCCTTTTTTAAACCTACACATGGAGTTTATGCCTATATTCCAGCTAATTGCGTACAGATGCCTCCATGCATCTGAGAGGAACATATGGTTCAGCATTCAAGGCACCATCACAGAGCCCTCCTATAGGGAAGGTAACATCTGCCAGTTCCTACGG
>NW_009614571.1:0-7724 GCF_000690535.1 Cariama cristata | reverse complement strand
GTCGTGTCACCAAAAGTGGCAAATTTACATCCTGGGGCAAGGGACTTTGCTTATGTCAGGCTATTCACTCAATGTGGGACTTAATTATTGTGTTTGCATCCACCAGTACTCTGCAGTTGGCGGTCATAACCTCGGTATTTGGAAGGAGAATGGAGGCCATTGATGGGAAAAAGATGTTCCTAAGGGCTGGCCTGAAGTTCCGCCAGGCTTGGTCTGACCTAGGAAGACCTGAATTCTTCCCCTGTGTCTATGGGGATCTCATAGGCAGCTACAGATAGCCTGTGTGGTTTTATGAGGAAAAAAAAAAAAGTGAAGTTTTCCCGATTTTTATGGGAAGGGTCATACAACTGTATTAAATGATTTGGGAGGACATTTCCCATCTGAAGTTCCTACCTGATGCAAGGGCAGAAGTTTCATACCTTGCTGTAGGTGGTCCGGTCTGTCTCTAACTCACCTCAGTAGGGTGATAGAAACAATTGGAGAATTAGAGATCCTGGCAAATATGAGGCCCCCTCCCTCGAAAAAGTCTTATTCTAGGAGGTATTAATAGAAAAGTTCTCTGAGGAATTGAATATCATTAGGTGGCTCTGATATAGTTAATGTTAACATACTACATCTAATTTTGGGAACTAGACTGTAAAAAAAAAAAAAAAAAGATATAACAGACTGATAAAACTGCAGTAATAATAGGAGACTTAGAAAGTATTACAGACCCGGAAAGGTCAAAATAATTTTTCCTGGTGAATTTCTGGAGCAGTGGCATACATGACATGAACCTGAGGAACCTTGTGGAGTTTTCTTCCTCAGAGGATTGTAGAGCAGGGGATTGTGCTTGCAGCAGGTGGCACTAGGTATTACAAGGTCATGAGATGCTGCAGATATTTGGCCGGAGTGCAGCTTCTGAATTATGGGAATGAGGGGAGTTATGCCACGCAGCAACTGAACAAACATCAGAATTTTGCTTTCAAAGGTTGAAGAGAAGATGGTGTTCAACAGTAAGAATGAAAGGAGAAGGGAAGGGTGAAATCCTGAATTTCGCTGATGTTTCAGTTCTCCAAAAGCAAAGTGAAAGTTTCAGAGCAACCGAGGAAGAAATGTTTCCTTTCTTTATGAAACTTGTTTAAAGCTTTCTTTCGCCTTTGCTCTTCCTGGAACTCCATTTTTAAGCTGTAGCTCTTGAAAGATGTATTAGTTAAAATTATTGTCCCTCTAATACAAGAGGAAGTACTCAGAATGACCAGATGAGGAAGCATCCAACAAAGGCAGAAAGGATACATGTATTTTACAAGCATAGATTTTTATGGAATTTACCTTAAACCATTATAGAAGTTTATAGTTTAGTAGGTACATGTACACTGATTTGCATTTTAGGCTGCATAAATTTTAATGATCTCCTTTGAATTCGTTTAATGCCTTTGATACTGACAGTAAGATATCTGCCGTCTTTCCTCTTTTATCACTTTCAAATAGTTTTTCCCACCGCTTGTAGCTTGACGCAGCAAACCAGTTCTGCAGCCTGATTCTGAAGTTCATTAATATTATCAAGGATTTGTGTGGGGATGGCAGAGATAATTTAAAACACATGCAGAAAAATCTGCTTTAAAAAGAATAATTAACTTCAACTCTTATTCAGTTCAGAGTTTATCAGCAAGGTTAGGATGAATTGTTTTAAAATCTATTTTTTAACAGGATTGTAGCTTCATTATCAAAGCACTGATGACCTCTAACAAATTAAACATTGCTCTGGTTCTCACCAGGGCTGCAGGGAGCTTTCCGGTAGGTGGAGAGGAATGAGCAGACCACAACTTTTACCAAATTTGAGCTTTATGAAGTGCTTTTGAGAGGTGAGGTTTCTATTCTGTCCTGTGTGCCACCTGAGGTCTTTTCCAGGTGCATGGCTTACCCTCAGGCTGCAAAGATGTAGGTGTGGTGCTTAGGGCCATGGTTTAGTGGTGGACTCGGCCGTGCTAGGTTTACGGTTTGACTCCATGATCTTAGAGGTCCTTTCCTACCTAAATGATTCTGTGATTCTATCATCCTAAGCCCTGGGCACATTGCAGGAGCAGGTGAAGGCGCAGGTAAGTGCTGGTGGATTTGTTTAACTGTGGGTCAAGCAGCATCAGCCACAGCTGGAGTGGGTCAGCAGAAACCTCTGCAGGGGAAGAGACCAGCCAAGGTGGGGGAGGGGAATATAGGGCTCCGTGGTGGGTGCTGTATGAAGCTAACAGATGCTAGAGGCTGGCACTGGAGGCCAAGTGTTACCTGGGGCTGTACCAGCTTGCAGGGCATCGTGCAGAGGTTTTCTCTGTGGCTTCGCCAGCCCAATCCTTCATGTACTTGTATTTCCCCAGGGAGAGGGGCTTTCAGCCCATGCACTGCTGGTGAGCCCTGCATGCCCATGAGGGCTGGGGACTGGGGTCACCAGTGCAGGAGAGCATCGCTGCGGCCCACCAGGAAGGCTGGTGGTAGCAGGGATGCTGGCTTTAGCATGGGGATCCTCAACAGTGACTCGTGCATGGAAGCATCGATAATGCATTAGAAAATACCAGTAAAAGTTCTGTGATGTATTTTGTTGAGACTGAAGCTGTTTTTACGTTTAGTTTCTGTTTTGCATCTGCTGGGTAAGTACCAGGGGAATGATTGTTAAATTTAGGATTTTATTATTTTCACTGAAAATGGGCACAGCATGGACTTAAGCACTTCCCTGGGCACCCTTATTTCCATATTTTCTAGAACTCCATAGAGTTCTTAATAATATATTAGGCATTTTAAGTAGTAACCATGAGAAGTTACTAAATTAGGAGTTTAGATAGAGGAACAGTTTTGGAAACTTTAAATTTGCTTGCCTGTTCTGCTGCAAACTTCTGTAAGACCTCATATGACTACTTAATGTTTTTGTAGCATTCTTTGTAGAAGAGCAATGACAACTCTATTCTTCTGGACACGTCTATTATTATTACTCGATAGATTTTAGCTACCCATCTCACTGATGGGTGGTTTTCTCTGTAGAAGATGGAGACCAATTACCCTATACTGCTTTTGTTACATTTCACAAAAATTGTTTCTTCAGAAGAAAGGATATGTAAACTGCAACTCACGTTGGACACTGTTTATTGGACCATTAGGACTTTTACACAGAAACATGCACGTGTCTTAGAAATTATATAGAATCTAAAAAGTTAGTTTTTAAAGCTCTTTCAAAATATTTTTGTCGTCATTACATTTAAGAGTTTTACATTAAAGAGGTTGCAGAATAGTTGGTGTTGGAAGGGATCTCTAACCCCCTGCTCAAGTAGGGTCAGTGAGAGCAAGTTGCCCTGGGCTGTGTCTGGTCAGGTTTTTTAGTATCTCTGAGGATGGAGACCCCACAGCCTCCCTAGGCAACCTGCTCCAGTGTTTGATCAATCTCATGGTGGGGCAGGGGGAAGGAAGTGTTTTCTTATGTATAAATGGAAGTTCAGGCGTTTTAATTTGCGACCATTGCCTCCTGTCCTGCCACTGGACACCACTCGGCAGGGGGGTATCAGGCTCAGTGTTATTTACATCCGTCTGCATCAGGTATTTATACATGTGGATAAAATCCCCCCAAGCCTTCCTTTCTCCAGGCTGAGTGGTCCCAGCTCTCTCAGCCTCTCTCCATATGAGAGATGCTCCAGTCCCTTCATCATCCTTGTGGCCCTTTGTTGGATGTGCTCCGGTAAGCCCATGTCTCTCCTGTACTGGGGTGCCCAGCACTGGACCCAGCACCCCAGCTGTGTCTCTCCAGTGCTGAGCAGAGGGGCAGGATCCTTTCCCTTGACCTGCTGGCCACCTTCTGCCCAATGCAGCCCAGGAGGCTGGTGGCTCTCTTTGCTGCAAGGATGCATTGCTGGTCATGGTCAACTTGGTGTCCACCAGGACCCCCAGGTCCTTCTTCACAGAGCTGCTTTCCAGTTGACTGGCCCTCAACCTGTCCTGGTGCATGGGGTTGTTCCTGCCCTTTGAACTGCACCAGGTTCCTGTTAGCCCACTTCTCCAGAAGTCTTTTTTGTTCTGCAGCTGGAGACATGGAAGCCCTTGGTGTTGCCCAGGGTGGTGCTTTGCTGTTGGCACATACGTGCATGATGGAGAGCAGCAATCCCAGCTGGGACAGAAGAGCTGATGCTGGCATGGCATGGAAAACGCTTCCCAGATCCCTTCTATTTGTACCAGTTCCAGTTTTTGTCATACCCATTGTTGAACTCAGTAGCACATCTTTCCTGGTTAAGACTTTCCTTTTACCACTGGAAAGAGAGCTAAGGGCAGAGCTCAGACTTTGTGAGTCAGCGGGCGATGCACAGAAGGTCAGCGACAGAGCATTTCTGGGTTTGAAGTGGAGCCACAACCAGAGCCAGGGGGCCTGACTGCATTACCCTGCAAATGGGGGAGAGGGACAGCACGTGTGGGTGGCTGGCTTGCTTCTCTCTCAAAGCAGTGGAAGTGTGTGTTGAATCAAAATGCTGTCGTAAAGAGAAAGGCACATATTTGTCCATGGTATATGAGCCAGAAGGGACTGTTTCTGACATGTCCTTGCTCTGGGTTAAATATGAGCAGAAGGCAAAAACTTTCAAGGCATTAGGAGTATTAACTCGAGCAGATGTAGGGAGATCGCTCCTTACCTCGTCTTCCCCATAGTCAGCTGTGAAATTAGTCCCTTGGGTGAGTTTTAACCAGATGTGGAAACATTTTCTTTTCAATTTATTTCAGCTATATTAGCAAGAACATTTTAATTTATTTTTATTTATCCTTTGCTTCTCATCCTGATATAGTGTAGGAGCCACTGCAAACATAACACCCTTTTCCATTTCCTAACTGAAACGCAGGGAGAACTGCAGCTATCTCAGATACTGCTGGGTACTGCCCCAGCAGCTGCTGGCTTTGGTAATGTACAGTTTTAGGAGATGGCCTAGCGTTTATTCCTGCCATGCCCCTGCAGTGCACTGCTCTAAGATTAGAGTGGATTATCAGAAGGGAATTCAGAGGGGCAGGGAAGGATGCTCTGTCCACGGAGCTGTAATTCAGCATTCCTCATACACGTCACCTTCTGGCAGCACATACACAGAGGTAATCTCTGCACAAGGAACACGGGAAAGGCTGTGGATGTTGTTTCAAAGCTGCAGCCATCTCAGATTGCAAGGACATGTTAAACCATCAAAGGTGCTTTGCTGTGGCAGCCGTCCCTGACATCCTCAGCTGGGGCTGCAGATGTGTGGGGGGATCGCAGGAGGTGACATCTGGGGAGGAGGTCCCCACCTTGTGGCCTCCCCATCAGAGAGATGCTGCCTTAACATGTGGCTGAGCAGGCTTTAAAGGTGTTGAGACCACTCCTATTTTATGGTACCCTGCTGTAAAGACAACAGAGCTGGAGGGGAATCTGGAGAAAGCCCCCAGCTTTTACTTTTGCTTCCACACCCACCATGGTTCAGCAAGACAGCAGCAACGCTCGCACCGAGCTCCGTGCATCCTTCAGGGACTGTGGCACGAACTCCCAATGATTCGAAGGAGATGAAGCCCCTCGGGGACTTAAGTTCTTTGGGACACTTTGCTCCCAGTGACTAAGGATGATCAAAGTGCCTGAGTGAGTTATGGTAACAGTTTCCATTTAGACTTTCAAGACCCCTTTTGATGCTGTTTTAAAATTTATCCCTCTAGCAGCAAACAAGTAGATTTTAAGGGGCTGCTTGAGAACTTACGTAGGTGAGGGTAGGAAAAAACAATTTTTTTCTAAAACAACTCATCCATGGCAGTTAAACACAGAACATTTCAAGCAAGGATGAGATTTTATATACCAAATACAGTCGACTAGACTATTATTCTTTTAACAGGAAATACAACTTGCAAAATCTCCATCTTTAAATTACTGTTCTACAGCCTGGTTCTGACATCACCTACCTCCATTATGAACAGTCAAAATCCGTGTAAAGGTATCAGTTATATCTGGAATTACCATCAACATGGGGACTCTCCTTTTTGTTTCCTCCCAGAGCTTTAGATGCTGCTATGTCTTGATGCTGTCTTACACATAATAGGACATTCAATAATGCAGTAACAATACACTATTATACTTAACGTTTTTAATATATTCCAAATCTCATTCTTTTCTGACACATTTCAATAGCATAAATAGGTATGGATATACATTAACCCTGGGTTTGCACGAGGGTTGGTGAACACCAGACAGACAAGGGCTCTAGCAGCCAGAGGTTTGGTCAGCTGAGGGGACTTACAGACTCTGACCTGCTGATTTCAAGTCAAGATGTATTGACTCTGATGCTGTTCTTTGAGCCCTTTCATGACAGAGCAGGGAAGAGATGCACATGCCTTCAGCTCACTGGAGGATAAAGCAAAAGCATGTCTTAAGACTTAAATCCGGTTTCTGTTCAAAGGTTTTAAGTAGCCGTGAGTCAGCTGGGTATCTTAGTAAATAGTGCTGATGGTAATTATCTTGGTGGTTGCAGTAGGAATGTACAAAACAGCTTCTTTTTTTGGCTCATGATTTCTACAGTAAAGTTTCCTTACTGGAAAATTATAAGAGAAAGTGGACAAAATGTTTCAATTGTCCTTTTTTCCCTTCTACCCATGAAGCACGTAGCCTTGTATCACTTTGATGCCAGTGACTGGTCTCTTCTATTGCAGAACTGTCCATACTTTCCTCCTGAGTATAGACTGAAGAAGAATGTTGGGTCTTTAATTGTTTCCTTTCAAGGCCTGGCTGCTCTCTGATCACAACTGGGAAACAGTTGAAGGAGGTTTTCTCCTTTGGCTTCTTTTGGAGTTGGCTGATTTAGAAGGGTAAGGGCTGTCGACAGCACCATACAAGAGAAGTGCAGCCACCAAAGCCTGACGTAGGGCTCTGAACAGCCTTGTTTTGCAATGAGACATATAACGAGAAATGCCCCTGATGCATACCCCTCTCTCTCCTGCGCGCCTGCGCAGTCACACTGGCATCCCTGGGTACCCCCTGACTGCATCCTATGACCCCCAGACACCAAGCCAGGGTCCGAATTCAGCTCCCTGACCTCTGCAGAAAAGAGCAGGGGCAGCCAATGCCCAGAGTTGCATGTGTGCTCAGGGGCAGAGCGGGCGAGTCCTTAGAGGGGGGATTCACTGGGTGGCTGCTAAAGAAATCAGACTTTCTGTGCTTCAAACTGGACTAAGGAGGAATATCAAACATGCTTTCACCATCCTCGTGCTTTCCTAGGTTAAACCTTGTTAGGAACAAACTCGATGGTGTACACTAGCAGGTCCTGAACCACAGCCAAAAATAGCCCTTCGAGGGGTTGGTTTGGGGTCATGGCAAGAGGAGGAAACCCATCGTGGGAAATGGCTGGGTCCTGGGATTCCCCCAACTCCCAGCACGGTGGTCAGGTGGGTGCTTCCTCTGGTAGCATCCATGGCGAGGCAGAGATGGGCTGTGCCCATCAATCACGTTTCTGTTTACCCGGAGCAGCCAGGACATATGAACGCTTTGGGGACATTTTTGCATGGATTCCCATTTATTTTTCTTCTTGGGATAGGTGCAGTAGTGAGAAGAACAAAAGGCTCCTCGGTTGAGGTAAGGACAGGGAGAGATCACTCAGCAATTACCGTCATGGGCAAAACAGGCTTGACTTGGGGAAATTAACTTCATTTATTACCAATCAAATGAGAGTAAGGTAATGAGAAATAAAACTAGACCTTAAAACACCTTCCCTCCACCCCTCCCT
>NW_009614570.1:0-15871 GCF_000690535.1 Cariama cristata | reverse complement strand
GGAGAAGTGAGGAAACTCGTAGGTCGAGGTACAAAGTAGTTTAATGAGCGAGGACGTGGGAGAAGAAAGAACGGAACAAGCCGTGCTGAGGCAGTCGCTCTCCACCTCCCACGGGTGGACTGATGCCAGTTCCTCAGGAAAAGATAGTTAACTTCCCCAAACCCCCTCCTTTCTGCCCCGAGAGGTGGAAAAATCTCAGCAGAGCTGAGCTGAGATTCCACAGCGTGAAAAATCTCCTTCGTTGGTTCGGGTCATCTGCCCGCTGCTCTCGCCTCCTCAGCACCCCTGGTCTGCTCTCTGGGAGGGCAGAGTAAGAAGCAGAAAAGGCCTCGGTGCGCGGCAGACGCTGTTCAGCGCTCACAAAGCACAGCCCCGCGTGGCCTGCTGTGAAGAAAATTAATCCCATCCCAGGCAGACCTGGCACAGCAGGTAACGAGATGTCGGAGGGGAAGGGCTGTGGAGTCTTCCAGAGGAAGAGGTGCAGCATTGTTGCTCTCGTGTAATGCAAATACATATATTCAGTAGTAAAGAAAGATACTCCCCGGTGTCTTGGCCTGGAAATAGGCAGGGGTCACGGAGAGCTGACTTTGACTTAAACTTTTGAGATAAGATTTTGCAGGAATATTATAAGTGCTGTAAATACTGCTGTAAACAAGAATGCGTTCCTCCTTCCAAAGAGTTACTTGGGAAAAGGAGACCTTTGGCAGAAAATTAATTTATACTCTGGGAAGACTAAGAAAATCTTTCTAAAATTCTAGAGGGGAGAGGAGGGGAGAGTCGGTCTTGGAGAAACAGACGAACTGTAAAAGGCAGTATCAGATTTCCAGGAGAGGAGCAGAGATGGTCTCAATTTAGGCAAGGGGGCAGAGGAGTGATGGGAGATAAAGAATTTTAAGATTTGCTGTGCCTCACTGGGGCACAGGGTGGAGATAGCGATTCAGATCTGGATCCATCGAAGCAAAGGGTTCCCATGATATAGCCTCCATAAAACACAAAACAGACCCGTATTTCATAAAGTTTTAGGCTTTGTGGTATATCGACGTTTTTGCATTCCTGTGGCTTGATCCTTGCCTGTCAGCGTTTGTCAGCTGGCTAGCACCTCAGCACTTACCTACATTAGAATTTGTTACCCATTTTATATTTTTAAAGAAACGTTTGGTGGCGTAGATTATTTCTCACTATACGTTTAAACTAGTGCAGATTGCAGTGAGTGTATACAGAAAGTTTACATTAAGAGTCCCTGCTGGGATGCGCATGTACGGAGCAGACTAGTTGTGATCTCGGGGAACATAACCTGCACCCAGGACTGGTGTGTTTAAAACGTACGCAGCGGACATCCAGGACTGAGCTGGGATAAGATACATAGGAGGAATGGTAGGATAATGAGCTATAGGGTCCGTATTTTGGAGCGCAGATAAGTGTTATTCGATTGCAGCAGGTAATCTAGAGCGCTAACAGATCGATGTAGAATCATAAAATAATTTAGATTGGAGGAAGCCTCCGGAGTTCAGTCGGTTCAAAGCAGGGCCAACCTCAAAGTTACAGTGGGTTGCTCAGGGACAACATCTCAGACTCTCCTAGGCTGTTTGCTGAGGAGATCTTTGGTGATAGCTCCTCCCAAATCGTCGCCTCACGCTCTTGCTTTGTCAGCTTGCTACGAGGGATTCCACCGCTGTGCAGTGCACTCAAGAAAGGGAACTTAGCCGAATCGTTGTGGCAAATTTAATTGGTCTATAATGGCTCTGTCACGTGAGACTTGAGGTTGTATTGGTCTGTTTGGTAATTCCATTTTACTTCACGGACTCAGGTCTCCCCAGGTAATCTTAACTTTTGCATGACACTTTTTTGTCACCAAGGAATTTCCCCCAAATTTCAAACCACTTAATCTTCACTGCAGAAATTCTTGTCTTCAGACTGCTTTATTGCAAATGAGGTTTTATATTATATTCACGATGGAACTAAATATTTCAAAAAGCATCCTGAGATGCTGTAGCAAAAACGCATTTGTTTTGTAGAAACATTAATTTACTGTTTCTTCATCAACTGGTTTTCAGTTCCCCTGTCAAACCCACATGCTACCAAGGTTTGTAATTAAAAACCAATCATTGATGTACACACCTCATGGTAATTTTTTAACAAACCTTTTTCACCCATGGTCTCTTGGGAGTCAGTGGTGTTTACTGCTGAAGTTCATACGTTTGGACAACCGCTAGAATCTCTTTCCTCTTCCGTTCTTTGATGGGGCAGTATAGGAAAGAAATTTTTAGTGGTTAACTGTCCTGGTCCTGCAGGTAGCAAATGCTGTTTTATTCAATCTGAAATCTAATTCTCCAGATACAACGTGCAGCTTCCTTATTTCTCTGGTAGTCCTTTGGTTCTGTCTGCTTCTTTCTCCTGTGTTACGGAAAGACATTAAAATCTCCCACTGTTCATTGGGAAAGAATCATAAACTGATTCAGCTTCCTGCAAATGAAAAGCTAGTGCCTCACATGAGACAATGGAATTAATAATCACGTATCATGATGTATATACTGCTGCAGCGTGGCATTTTGCCCCAAATCTAGAATAACCCGAATCTAAACTATGCCGTTGCCAGTCACTGGTACTTTGTGGAGGGAACGCACCCTAGGAAGGCATCACTTGTCACAGATTTTTGTTTTCCAGGATCTAAAAGTATGATATTTAAAAATAATTAAATGGGCATAGTTCTGTGAAAGGGAGTGAACATCACATAAAATCCTGTTTATCACTCCAGCTGTATATACATCTGGGGAGAATGGTTTATAAAACTCCTTTGTGGGTGAATATCATCACTAATCAATTCCGTATTTAATACTACTTAAAGCCCATTGTACCAAAACATTTAAATGCCTGTTTGTATCTTCTGCTGAATTAGGATTTCAATTAACAAATTGCAAGCTCCTACACAAAAAATAGGATCTTTTGCTTTTAGATGATAAAACCCCTCGTGCCAGACTCTGAGGATTAAATTCTCATACTTGCATGATGCCTGATGTGCCCTGCTGGTGAGGGACAGTGTGTTATCCATAGGGGTAGTGAGCTTGTTGCACACATCCAGCATCTCCTTTCGTTGCAGCTGAGGAGAGTATTTCTTACAGAAACGAGTGAGAAATAGATCATGGCATGAGAGACATTGTGCAATTGCAGCATATACCAGTCATAGCATTTTCAGAAAAACACTACTGATATTAACAGCCATGTTATATCTGGAAGGATTTGTATCCTGAAATTCCTACTGTGACCTGAGAAACACTTTCATGATGAGGAGGCTGACTGTTCCAGGATAGCTTCTGAAAGGGATGGGTCGTAGTCCTATCCCTAGGGCACATCTCTGCAAAGGGGGCTCATACAGTAAGGAAGTCTCAAGATTTTTTCCAAAGAGAGTTCAAATTTCACTAACATGATTTTTCTGTTAATGGAAATCTGTATTCCTGGGTGTGTGAAAGTTTCAGTTCAAATACTTCTGCATATTGAGGGATTTTGGAGGCTGGAAGTTCCCTGGTAGGAGGGGAGGTTCTTTTGTCTTTTAAGCAAAAGCATTACTTTGCAGAATAGGCTGATCTGCTGTGGGGATCACGCAGCAAAGTGAGCATGTTGGAATTGGAGCCTTATTACTGGGGCAGGAACAAGCGCATGTTTGTCCTGATACACCAAAAGTGGAAGACTAGATCATAGCAGAAACTAAATAGTATCAGCTATCACTTTGTAGCATGAGCTACAAAAACCTGAACAAGTACCAGGAAGAGAATACAATGATGGAAGCTCATGAGGAAGGACCCGGAAACCTCGATGCTATCCCTAGTCTGAGGTTATGCTTATGCTGCGTGCTCAGGTGCCACTGAAGCAGACGTACTGAAGTAGACTTTGGTGGCATGGGTTCCGCTGCCTCGGGAGCACTGAGTGCCGTGGGAAGGCTTCTGTGCTGAGATTTCATCACTGTCCAGCCTGGCACAGGCATACCTGTTGGTGTTGCAATCCTTGCTTCCAGATTACAATTAGAGTAGGCTTTTGAAAGTGTAATTCTCAATGATAGAAACTTGCACGTTTGTGAAGTGTCAGCAGAATGTTTGAACTACAATCAGTAGCTGTTTGTGTAGTAAACTGAATTCAGATTGAGTTCGCGCAGTTACTCCTTTTGGAATACCTTGTAAATGATACTTGAAAAGGTAAATCACAACCTTTTTCAGGTTAATTACTTAATTTTGCACAATCACACCTTGTGACCTGAGACAGGTTAGGAAGGTATCATGAATTAAAACGTATCGACCATTGTCTGGTAACTGTTGCCGTGCACGCTCTTAGCACACAGCAAGTATGAGATAACGTGCCTTAACCTAGCCCACGGTCGCAGAATTTACAGGGTAATTGCATTAAGTTTATATTTGCTGCAGAGTGAAATAACACACGTGGACAGGTGTTGTGCATGTAAGATGCTATAGCTTGTGCATACTTGTCAAGCTATGGACAGACAGCATGTTCCAGATGGAACTGTGCCATTTGAAGATTTTGCCAGTTTGCACCTACACGCTGCTGCTTTGATGCTGTAGTTACTGCTGCAGCTCTGCTGGTAAGAGAGGTTGTTCAAGAGCGCTTTCATTTGCTTCAGGCAAAGTGAGCAGGTTGGTTTAAACCCTCTTCGTTGACTAATCCATCTGACTTGTTGGAGGCACTCGAGGGAGTGCTCACTTTTAATTCCTTCTTGCCAACATTGCTGCGGGGGTGGAAGCTCTCAGCAGAGGAGTGGTAAGAAACAACTGGAAGAACGATGCTGTCAGCGACCAGCTCACCTGTCTGCCAGCTGGGTGCCAGCACACGACTTAGTCCTGCGTGCACTGTGGGTATTACAGCTCTTCCAAACACGTCCATGCCTTTTCTATTAAGCGTTGCTGGCTTAATTCTCTTTTCTACTAAATGCTTTTATATTGCTCTGGCAAGGCAGAACAATTTGAAAGCATCCAGAGGCGTTAAAGCCGCCTTATTCGTCAAAACGATGTGAAAAGGTCTAACGGGTGAATATCAGTGACTAGTCTTGCAGAGTTAAATCCATAATTTTCTTATCCAGAACTGAGCTGTTCCTGTAAAGGGTGCTGGATGCAGGGGGAGCCCTGGATGTGGGGTGGCACTGCGGCCCCCGCGGCTGAGGGACGATCTGTGTCGGGGCTGTGTGACGCTGGTTTTACACTACTGGGGGAAGTTCACATCGCGGAGAGAGGTCCAGCCTTCCTTCCCAGTTTGCATGTTGTCTTACGGTCCCTGTGTACGTGACTCCTGTTCCTCTTAAACCTGGAGGGGTTCAGCTGCACACAGGCCTGAGTTTTGTCTGCCTGGCTGTGAACAGATGTCCTTGTCACCCTCTTCCCAGGTGTGTCCTTGTTGTTGTAGGGCCTTCTCCTCTGGCTGCACTGTCACCTTGCCTGAAAGGCCCACGGGACGTGTAGTGGCTTCCCTCCTTTCACAAGTCCCCCCACTGTCTTTGGTGAACCGTTGCTGTGTGGCAGATTCATTGCAGTCTTATCTTCTGCTTTCTGTTTTCTTCTCCTTTTTGGTATTTTCCTAATCTCTGTACCTTTTATTTTCTTGTATTTTCAGGTTGGGGCTTCTAGACATCCTTACCAAGAGATTGTGCTTTATCCACTGCTCTTGTTGCTATTATGACTACTAACTATATTGCTTCTCTTGGAAAGTTCTGCTTAATCTGATCTTCTCAATGTTGTTGCTTCACACGGTTGTTTTTTGTTTTTTCTTTTTTTTCTTCTTTTTATTCTACACACGGACAGCCCTGCTATTTGTTTTAGTCAGTCATCTGCAGCCTAAATGAAAAATATCTTTGAAAGCAAAGCACTTGAGCATGTGTTTACCTCTAGATAAGTGTGTTTTTATGTGCTTCCGTGAAGAAAGGACATAGGGTTTTGCTAAAGAGACTTTTTTTTTTTTTTCCCTGAAGTAGGACTGGAAGAGCTGATCTGAAGCATGCTGCAGGAGGTGGAAATCTGCTCACTCCTTGGGGCCAAGTGCTCAGGCGATAGAGGGATTTTTTTTTTTCTGTATTCCTATGGCTACAGCTGTGGCCAGTTTAGCCTTAGCAAATGCAAGGCGTTTCCTCTTAGTTCCAGCCGCCTTTTAAAGTAAGGTAGCCTGTTCCTACCTAAGATCTGTCTTATTTGCATCTTTCTGATCCTTTTGTCTGTCTTTGGGTTAGGCATCTACGCTGAATGGAGGTCAGCTCTGAAAGCCTCTGGATTTCAACCTTCACCTGACTCAAAAAATAGTACATTCTTGGTATTTTTTTGTCTTTTGTTTCTTTGATGGTCCTCTATAGTAGTCCTGTATTTTTCAGTCTGTAGCTAGGACAGATGTGCTTTATCAGGGAGTGAACGAGCTGTGAAAGACACAGTAATCAGGAAGGGAATGAAGCTCCTCTTCTGGGTACTTAAACAACTGCATTTTCCCTGTGACTTTGATCAGTGCCTGTGACTTTGATTCAGTCAGGTTACAGCCTCCTCCTAATGCTCTGGCTGCTGGCTTCAGGTAATCCCATTTAGCCCTCTCTTTTTAGCCTACTTTCCGTCTCTTGCTTTTCTAGATGATCTTGTACATTTTTCTTATTTCGAAGTCTGCCAGTGGGCCGATGGTACTGTCTTTACCTTAAGTTACCAAAGTTCGTAGAAAGCATCTATTTCTGTTAAACTTTCCTCATATTAATTACCGAGCAGTTATTACCGTTATCATGGGCTGCGGAATCTCAACTGAGCCAAGTTAGTCCACGCAGTGGTGAACAGGAATGAAACTTGAAAACTTTGCTTATTAAAATGTCCTCCTTGTAGGACAATGTTTGTGAATCCCTGTCTTGGGAGGAGATACGGAAACAACACAAACTGAGTTATTGTAGCACACTTTGCTAATCCTGCAGTTTTATACAGCGGTCATATTTGCTGGAGGGAATTCAAGTAATTCCTAGAAATATTTTTACAGGATATCTTTAATCACTCAGAAAATGAAATTTAAACCAAAATTCCTTGAATTGAGTGAAATCTGTCAGCAAAGGTGCTAATGCCAGCTCAGTAAGGAACAGGGTTAGCACTCTCAAACGTTATTGCCGAAGCACTCGCTGTGGGATGTTGCAGTTTCTGCTGTTGCCGATGCCAGACACGGTCATGCAAGGCTTTTCTTCTGGCGGTCTTTGGCAGGCGATGGGCAGGCATGGCTGCAGTGCAGCTGCAGCAGAACTCTGGCAGGGACCAAAGGGAAGAAACTCAACTTCAAAGCAGGTCTCACGGGAAGGAGGGGCAGCCCTGGCCGAAGCCTCCCTTCATTGCTTTTGGGTAGAGCTTTCCCCAAGGTCACCAGCTGCGCTATCTCGGACTTGGCCCGCAGCCCAGGCAGCCAAACCCCCGGGAGGATGGGAGTGGGCTCAGGGCACTGACACCCTGTTTTGTCCTGATTAAAGTCCCCTGCCTGCTTCACCAGCCATTCCCTGACCTAACGCTCCCTTTTCTTTTTTTTCTTTTCCCAAAGCAGGTTAGTGCAAGCACGGGAAGGAGTCCACAGCAACACCAGCTGCCTTTGCACTGCCTTCATGCTGTCCCTCTCCCTAATGTAGATTCCCCCAAGCCATCAAAGCCCGCAGCTGTGCCAAGATGCTCCTCTCCGCACAGAGCGCTGCACGGGTTCCCACATCCAGTGTCGATGGCCTTATGCGTATTGCATTCCCCTATCCAAGTTATAGGAATAGTAGTAATACCCGTGGCTGTCTTGGATACCCTGTTTAGGGGCTGGGAAAGTGTTGCCGAAACGCTGGTGGCTGTTCCCTTCACTATGGCACAGCCCTGGAGAGTGTCCCAGGAGCATCAGCACCTCTGGTGCCTGTCTGAAGTGTTCTTGCTCAACATCCTTCATTTTCCTCCTCTTCCTCCTCTTTGTGGTACGGACAGGCTGTTGACAGGCAGTTGTCCTAATTACTGAATCTTAACAGCCTTATGTTGCTGTAGGGGATGTTGTTGCCAAATGGATCTTTCAGAAAAGCATGTCTGTTTTCACTAGGACCCTCCCTGCATTCTTATAATCTTGCTAAAATGTGAACTCTAATGCTTTGTAAAGTCCTGGTTTAGTCAGGAAAACTTCAGGCTTCTCTGTAAGTTGGAAGTAAACTGGAAAGCGTTTAATTGTTTCTGTGTGTGAGGGAATGGATGAAGGTGTAGTACTATTGACATTAAATCACAGTGGCCACTTGACTTTCTGTGAGTGTATTCTGTAAGCATTCCTAGAGATTAGATTTATATCGTAATTGAGGTAATTATGTTAAAGCAGAGTAAACAAAAAAGCCTGGCAGACACATCTATGCACATGGATTTTAAAAATTATGGTTGGCACCTTTGTAATATTTTTATATGATCTAGGGAGGCTACATTTTCAAAACCAGGTGCTAATGCTAAACCACTTAGCGCTGGTCACCCATCTACATCAACAAACGCATTTCAGCAGTGCAATTGAGTTTTTGAGGACATGACATAATGGTATCAGCTCTTAGGTCAGAAACCTCAGTGAGACAGAAAGGGTGCTCACAGAAATTTTCTTGAAGAATTTACATGTCCACTGGAGTTTCCTTGGTGTGAATGCACAAACCCACAGTCCATTCAGTCCACACTTTGGGAGCAGTTCTGGGTTTCTGGCTGATGCCCAAACAGGAGCTCATGAAGCCAGCAATGTTTAATCACCTCTGTTTGGCCGGGAGACTCCAGTGTTGGTAGATCTGTCATGCCCTAGTCTTATATTCCTTCCACCTCTTGGTGAGACAGCACCTACACGCCATTTCTGCAGGAGATTCTTGGCACCAGGGAAATCCGCGCGGTATGGGAAGGTTGTAGCAACTCCCCACAACAGCGGTAGTTCTTTTAAGTACACTTGGCAGATATTTTCAGGTTTTTTTGCATTGACTTACAAATACTGATCGAAACTCAGAATCTCAGTCTCTGTTATCAGGGTGCACTATCATCCGGAACAATGGTCTCCAAACTTTTTTGATAGTATACTGCTGTCACTAAAAAAGATTTAGAGCACGCACCCCCAATATACGTACTTTTTTTTAATTTATAAATTATGTACATGTACTACTGTCTTAATATATTATGTACATTACAAAACGTAGACAAAAATAGAAATTAAAAAAGGATAAGATGAAGATAAAATAGCCCCCTTTTAAATTTTATTTATTTATTTATTTATTAACAGTACAAAATGTATTTTCTTGCTGCACCCCAGTGGATTGTCTTGCAGACCCCTTGGGTGCACACACCTCGCATTCAAAACCAATGATCTAGAAGATGGGCTAAAGTTCAAGGCGAAAAAACAAGATGAAAATCAAGAAAAAAATATTTACTCTTTGGCCTTAATGTACTCTGCACAGTAGGTTAACAACTTTCAAAGTCTGGTCCAAGACTATGGAATGAATTCCCTCGGGAGCGAAGACTATCACAAACAAACATCATCATCCAGATGTGAACAAGATTTCTTTAACCTGCCTTTATGACATAAATACATTGCAACATATACATTAAAGAGAAGCACCCGAATTATCAAAGCAAATCATTCTACAAACCTCTCCCCTGGGGCAGAGGAAGGGAGAACAAAGAGGAGTTGCTTAATGCGCTACTGAGAAGCAATTGGGTGTTGCTGCAACAGGGTGAGAACGTGAATAGACTAGCGTGTGGTGGAAAACTGTATTTGCTACTGTTTCTACTGGATTAAAAAGCTGCACCAATGTGAATTAAATGTTCATTTCAGGTCAGCAGGCATTATATATTCATTTTTTTAATGGGATACCACTTGTTTAGGATTATTCTATTGTTTTCTTCCTTCCGCAGTGGTATCCTGACTGTGGAACCATGAGTAAGTTACTATAAATCATTGACTTGAGCTGCGTCTGGCTGTAAAATAAGCTAGTTTCTTGAGCTCACTTCGAGAGGCTTTCTTGGGTCATATTTCAGTAAAGCTGGATTGCTTTATTGGCACAACTCTAAATACAGATCAACCTTTAAATTACTTGCTTCCAAAATTGGTTCAAAGAAGTATTCTGCATCAGAAATGCAGTAAACACACAGGACAGTGAATCCCAGCCTTCCTGGGGGTGCACTGATGTTTTGCCCGGATGCTGAAGTTTATTTCATCCTTGGTGCCTGGCTCATTCTCCTAGTCATTGCATGAGTTGGGACAAATCCGGAGGCAAGACATTCTCTACGCCTGTGTCCTTTGCACTGGAAAAGGCAGGCTGCACCGTGGTTTCATGTAGGAAATGTTGAAACGTTGACTTTCTTTGGGATCATAAAACAGGATGAAAATGGATACTGACACTTCCTGATTTCCCAGGGGAAGGGGATTCTGAGTTTAACTTGACGTAAAACAAGATCTTCCTTGACAAGTTTTGCGTAAACCTATCACTTAACTTTTCTCAGGTATTAAATGCTTCTTCTGAAGCGGATCTGAGTATGAAGTAGGGCATTTTAGTAACATTTCCATACCATTTGGTGTGTAAGTATCTTAGCAATTTGCCTCTTGTCCTATCTTTCATAAATAATGCATGTTTTGTATCGAAGCCAATATTTTAAATCTACAACAGACATAGAAGTCACAAACAAATGTTCCTGTGGGAAAACAAAAATGCAGGATTAATTCTGTTAGAATGAACTGTTTGAATCTTGAATATATTAAACCTTATTTCCGAACAACTGTTAACTTTGAAAGTAAAAGGTTAAAGTAAAAATTAAGCTGTGGTGGGATGGCAAGTAGACTGAAGGATTTGTGACTAGAAGTACGACTTTCTAGTATTTCTAGAAGTGTGTCTGAAGAAACTGGTGGATATTATTGAGAGTTACCATATTGCTCAAATGGCTGTTACAGAAACTTGTCTGTCTTTCTGAAATTCTTGGCCAAAACATCACCACTAGCCTTCTTTGGTTATGTTTCTCAATTAACAAGTGGACTTGATGAATTTTTCCACTCTTTCGAGTGAATTAACGGATTCATGCTTGTGCAATGTTTTCAAGACAGAACTACGTACTGTGAACTACAGTAACCCATGACTGCTCCTGAAAATCTAATCAAAATTATATTTAGCACAACTGATCCGTAAATGACACTCCATAGTAGTAGCATTTTACACAGTGCAAATTTTGCTGCAGACTTCTGGAAAAGAATCATTGCTGAATGTTCCTGCAAATCTAGTATAATTTTGGTTTTACCCTCATCTTAAAAAAAAAATCATATTGTCAGGTTACATAGGAGATTAAAAACATACAAAGTTTCCTGCCCTTGCTCCCTCACCTACCAGCAAAGGTGGTTTCACACTTATTACCAGAAGGCTTTTGGCCAATGTGTGCAACCTGGTAAACGCAGATGCCGACTCGGTCCTTTGAGCTGCGGCTAAAGGCAGCTGCTGTCGGAGCTGGGAGCACAGGCACAAGAGCGGTCTGGCTTTGCATGGCCTGGTGTGCACCTTAACCAGGTAGTGCTAATGGGCAGAAGAGGACTACAGACCCTTTAGCTACTCCCTGCTCCCCTTTCCCTCGGAATACATATATCCCTGGATGATGTTGATTATGGTAGTAAATAATGTTGTTATTATTATGGACCTGCCATCACATCCAGGAGAAATAAAATTGCAAATTTGAGTGTCCTGTTCCAGTTATATTCAATTGTGTGAAGTATAGGCAGACATTCACGTTCGTCCGAACAAACTAAGATACAGACAGGCAATGCCTCAGCTGTACTTAGATCCCTGTATGGGTGTTCTTACTCTGCAGTGAATGTGAAGCATCTTCATCACTCTTCATCACAAAGTTGCTCTGATGATCTTACTCCATGTCCCAGTCTGTATCATAGAGTAAAGCAGTTCCCATAGTTTACATCAAGTTTTCAGGTCTGTGTCTTTAAAAAGTGACCATGATGTTCCGCTGTAGTATCCACAGCTGGGCAGGTAGCCACCGAGCTGTGGCCGTTTAGGTTAACAAGCTTCCAGGCAGCAGCAACAGCCTGCTTCTGAGTTGGAAGGGTGTCCTCATAGCCTCCTCCAGCGTTGGATGATTGGGTTACATGGCTCACCTCTAAGTTCTGGAGATGTTGTTAACTCTTTCAAAGTTGCAGGACAGTGGAGCTGCACTTCTCTGAGGTTATGACCCTCTGCCAAAGTTGGGAATTAGCATGGACAAAAATCTCACAACCTACATCAGATGTCTTCAGTCTATAGTCTATCACAGCACCAGCAAACCCAGGTGACTGCCTCATCAAAACTTGCCTTCAAAGATCATGTATCATTGCTGACACGTCCTCTTATCACCTGTATGTCTGATTTAAATCCTTGCTCTCAGGGTAGCTAAATGCAGGAACAGATCAGCTTCCTATTCTGCATCCGTGTGGGGCAGCAAGGAGAAGAGAGAGGTGTGATGAGCCTGCAGAGCGTGTCAGCAAACAGGGATGGACTAGGAGCCTTCTGCCCTGGGATCAGCAAGGGTAGACAAGCTCTGTCACAACACCTCATATGTACTCTGTTAGTACCAGTCAGCATGGATGTTTTCTCCAGAAGTCCCAGTAGAATCTGTGACTTACGGCAGGCACCAGCTGGGGTGCAGTTCGGTTAGGGTAGATACTTGTTAGCCTGTCCTGGTAAATTCTGCAAAGAGGAGGTTCCCTCAGTCACATCTTCTTTAGAGAAGTATGGAAAGGAGTAATTTTGCATAGGAAGGAGGCAGGAACTCAGCTGGAAAGAAAACCTCTTCCTCACCCCTTTTTTTTTCACTATGGGCTCTTGCAAAATATCTTCAGCAAAGCTGGCAAATTATGTTTTTTCTGTGGCATTCAGCTTCTGGTCTGCACTGGGGGCATGTGGCCTGCAGGGTCACAACCAAAATACCACATCTCTTCAGGAAGAGTTTTGGTCATTGAATCAGACCACGTTTGGTTCAGCTTATTTCAGGTGATACCACAGATGAGAAAAACTTCTGTATGAAATTCTCCATCAACCTCCTTGTCCTAGTATTTCCTGCAAATAACATTTCCATGCAAATACCCTGAGGTAGGGAGCATTTCCCCTGAGCTGGTTGTGGACTTTGTATGTCTTACTGCTGTAATTCCTTGTCTTCAGTCTTTTTGTTTCACATTCTGGCATCTGTGACACTCCTTAGCATTGACTGGTTTCTGCTTTTCATCTTGCTCACACCTTCAGCTGTTGAATGGAGCTGGAGAAAGTCCAGACTTCTCCTGAGTGCCTGATTCTTCAAATCAAATCCATCTTTGCAGGTTTGATTTTGTCTTTTATTTTTGGCTAACAAAGAGAGTGATATCAGCCTTGCTAACGGTGATGCTTGTTATCTTCACAATTTTATTTTTTACCTTTCTTCCACTCTTTTCCAAGGTCTTTCTTTTGTTTTCAGTCTTCTGTTGTGCAGATGCATTTTGCTGCGTTTTTAACTGTTACTCATCCTTTGATGTCTCATCTCTTGTCCTTTTAATGGCCTATGCCACAGAATTTCCCCTTTGTATTTTACTGGGTTGTCCTGGTCCCATATCCAGCATTACTGTGTGAATAAGGTAATCGTAAGCAACCTACAGTTGCCTAAGAAATTCTTCTAATAAAGTCTTCAGCAGACAGAGTCAGCGTTAACAGTCTCGGTAACAGTCTGTCCCTTACAAGGGATCCTGGCAGGAAGACCTTGGTCGGGAAGTGGTTCCTGCATCCCAGCTGCTCGAACAGTTGAGACACTTCCCCAGACACCTTCTTGTTTTTGTGGCCAGCTCAGTTCAAATGCAAAGATGAACCTGGCCATGTGTCCTGTGGGAGTTTTTCTTCTCCATAGACAACAAATGCTTTTACAGCTTTCCTTTTTTCAGAGTCTTGCCCTTTACAAAATTTAAACTTTTATTTTGTATGTGCATCTGAATCTGTTCTGCCTTGTCTTTGTCTTCCTCACACAGTATGATGATGAGCTCTTCCATTCTCCAAGAATCTGTCGTAGGCTGAACAATTATTGCCTAATCTTCCTTCCTTCCTTTTCAGGTTAGAGGCCTCACAGTTTTCAATCTTTCTTCCATGCCATTTCCTCTTGGAGATCCCCTTGAGCAAGACTTTCTTTCAAAACATTTTGCTGAAGATGCGATTCCATCTCCTTTACACTCTTTCCTTAAATACATGTCTGACTAGTCCTTCTGAATGGCCTGCACTGGCAAAGTTTTCTCTGTGCGGTTATGTTCCCTCTCTTTTCCTCCCTTCACAGACATTCCTCTGGTGTAACTCAGTCCAGATTTTCCTTAGGCTATTTTATAGGCTGCTGGCACTTGAGTATCCCTTTCTTTTCTATCATTCATATGAGCTCTTCTGCATCTTTTTAGTTCTTTTTCACAGAACATCTGGCTTCCCTAAAATCTGCCTGCTATAATGTCCTTAGGTGATTAGCTGTTGTAGCACCAATATCCACAATACATTTATACTGTGAATATCCTGCACTTGAAGTAAAGTATTTGCACAGGGTTTGATTTTTAAACTTGTAAGAATCAACCTGTGGTCCGTTGCCTACCACTGCCATTATCAGTGTGCTGTTTCTGGCAAATACCTTGACTTTGACATCGATTATATGCTCATCAGCTGTGTCATCTGTTTCTGGGGCACTGGGGTACACCCCCAGTGACCGGCCTCCCCCTGCGCTTTGTGCCTCCCATCACAGCCCTCTGAGCCCAGGCTGGAACCAAGGGACAAATCTGCCTCCATCAGTGCAAATAGCTTTTTGGGGACATGAGTGTATACAACATTGGATTCTGGTCTTTGCTCTAACTTTTTCAAGTCACACTTAGTAGTAGCAAAATTTCATCCATTTGCTATTCATCTACTTCTTGGAAATTCGGAGCTTTTGTTCCCCATCATTTCTATACTTGTATTTCATGTTGTTTTCTTTTGTCCTCGTGGGCCTATCTGACTATCGTGAGTGCTCTGCAAATGACACTGAGGGATCAGGGCCATTTTGCTGGACACTGGTAGCTGGTACCCTGGAGTGTCCCGACTGGTACGTGAGACATCCACATACACTGGTGGATAAAGCACGGGGTGGGCAGGACACCCGTACCCTACTGGAGCAGTAGATGGGAGCAGACAGGACTCCCTAGGGCACCTTGAGGGCAGTAAGTGACTGATTTAGGCAGTTGAATTGAGTCCCTATTACCAAACCCGTGTTTTTCAACCCTTCCCGCTAGCTGAAATGACCACAAACATATTTTTTCCCCAAATAACTGTTTTTTCCCCACTCTAAAAGGTATTACTAGTCTGTATTTGGCACGCCTAGATTTTCTTTGCAAAGTCTGGACTGTAACTGCAGATACCACATCAACCTGTCTGAAGTTTTTGCAGAAAATAATTTTAGTCTTGCAAATATAGCAGCTGTAGGGAGCTGGGTGCTGCTGATCCAAGCTTGTTTCCAGGCTGCAGGCAAGTCTTTACCCTGCTTCTGGCAAAACAATCTTCTTGCCTTTTGAAGCCTTTCCCTAAGCTTTCACTTTTGTCTAGCTGTGTATGCTGTGTATCAATCTGTGGTTTGCTAATTTAAACCGCCATTTGTTTATCTCTTTTGTTCTCCAGAATTTGCTCTTGGTCTTTTGCCAGGCTGCAGAACACACATGCCTATTTTTTGTGTGTGTGTGTGTGTGTGTGTAAATAAAAATCCAAGTTTAAGTCAGGAGCTTTTTCTTTGTCTTGATTCTCTCCTTCCTATTGCTACAGATGACATAGATCTTCTGAGGCCACTGAACCAAGAAGTAGCTAATCTGTTGTAAATGACCTGAAAGTGTTTGCCTCTTGTATGTTTATATATATATA
>NW_009614569.1:12051-58827 GCF_000690535.1 Cariama cristata | reverse complement strand
AATAAAAATGTATAGATTTTATTAACAGGAAAGCTATTTTTAAAAAAAGATACAACATTTTGGTATGTAGATTGAAATAGAATTTATTTTCAAGAAGTTATATATATGCTTGTGTGTGAAAAATTGGGAAATTAAGAACATTCTCTGAAAATCAACACCAGATAGTCTTTTTTTTTTTTTTTCTTTTAATGTCAAAAATTATCTGCAGGTGCTTTCTATATATGTGTACCCTATATGAACCTCATTTTAAGGTTAACAGATGAAAATATCGCATGGAAAAACTTCCAATCAGTAAAATACTTCTAAATTAAAAACACACTTGAAGTGATAGTGTATTTCTAAAGGCAACATTATAAGCAATTTTTCCTTATATGGTATAAAATGTTTCCTTACTTTTCCAGAATGTTCTGAAAATTGTAATTGTACATATATCTTTCCCAGTAGGTCTGAGGAATAATAGATGGCTCCTAGTACAGGAAATGAGACTATTTGAAACAGATAGGCATTTAAACCAACAGTAAATTGATATTCTATCATCAACTCTGTTCTTATGAAGCTCTTCTAATCATACGGTAGCAGGGACAGCCAACACCATCCATCTTCTATTTCTCCATACTCATTATCTGAGGGTTTCACAGAGGTAATATGCACTCATCTTACATTTGCCAAGGGCAGAAGTTCAGCACTTTGAAATGTACCCATCACCTAAGGAAGTTACAGCTTTCTTGAGTCTTCAAGACTGCAAGACAGACAAAACAAGAGAAGAAATGGGCTGCTGTGAGTCTTTTTACAGTAGAATTGCAATGAGTCTATTAAAGTATGTACCTAGGTCTGCTGGCACCAAGTTTTCACATTGTTTACACAGGTAAGGTGCTGCATTGTGAATGAGGAATAGACCAGAACAACTTGCTATTGAAGACCTGAAATGTACCATGCAAGAACGAAAAGATGTAAATTGATTTTTAAATTTCTGCGGATAAACATTAACAAATACTGTTATCCAAATCAAGAAACTTAACTTCAAGTTATTTTATTATTTGATTACCTTAGGTAATTCAAAATTATTTTTACTTTTTTTTTCTTGCTGAAAGGGGGCTCTGTCAGATGTCACAGTGTGCTGATCATTGTACTCTCCATTAGTAAGAAAGGTTAACTAGAGAGATACAGTCTTTTTATTTTCACTCAGGCAATCTACACTGGTTCACACAACACCAGTAAGGCCATGATCCTCTTCATCAGGAATTAATACTGTAACAAAGAAGTCCTAATGCTGAAGTAAGAGATACTTATCAAAGTCTAATGCAGTTTCTGTGGAGCAGTATCACAAAATTAGGACTTTTTTTTCAGATGATCTTGTGTGCTTATCACTGGAATCAAAACTTTGTGGCATCAGGATTTCCTTTTCCCTGCATCGTAAATTCCATTCTGAAAAAAATTCAAGAGATCTTTCTACTGATACATTATCCTTTCTCAGATATGTCTGGAAAGTGTAGGGACAAAACATGAATAAAAATACGGAAAATTAGAAGAATTATAACATTTTAGTTTAGGTTCTTTTTTAATTTAGGGAGAGATATTTGTAGACTCTTATTCCACAGCGACCAAAATCATGTCTCAAAAGCTGAGATTAAGAAATGCATATCCATGGTATTCTTGTGATAGCACAATTCTGAGGAAAACGTAAAGGCAGTAGAGTGAATTCCATGAAACCAGGCATGCGTGTACAGACACACACACACAAAAAAAAGGGGAAAACCCCATTGATGTTTGAGAGAACAGTTCTATGAAAAATGAGGTTTTCTAAGCAAGCCTGCAGGTGAAGTAATTTTTTTGTTAGAAGTTATTCCTTTTTGTAGTAATCCCTATTGCTGTATTGATTTAGGTCAAAACCAAATCTTAGTCATGGGGTTTAACAGAATTCTATTGATATTTCAGCAGGCTTAGGAAATTATGCAAATCCTGTAGTTACAGCAAACAAAGTAATCAGCTCTGTAAAAGCAACAGATTCTAGTAAGAATCATTTTGGACACGATCTTAAAGGAATACTGTGAGAATTAAAGTCTTCAAATTATTTAAATTAAGTTATTTATTTTTATTACTTTACATATTTAGTGTATTTTTTTAGAGAAATATATTTCAGTGGTTTTAACAGCATTCCAACTGAATTTTCTTGTAGGGATTAAAATAAGAAAAATGGGTTCTAAACTAACAATGGCTGTTTGTTTGCTACAAATTATCACATTTTCTGAAAAGATTACTTACAAAATACAGAGTAAGTACATATTTTAAGAAAAATTTGGTTTTGACTTTTTAGAGGTTGGAACAACTGGCCTTGTTTATGAAGCAAAAACCTAGACTGCGTTTACAATGTTGACAGTAGCAAGAAGGGAAGGGAGAGGAAGAGCTAAACATACCATCACAAAAAGGATGTGGAACAATGAATGTACAACCAAAGAACAGCTTGTCAACTCATATTTAGCCTATATAGAGCAGCAGACCTCTAGTAACACAGATTTTCTCCTAGATTTAGTCATTCTAGTAATGACCAGCATGTCAAGCAGCCTTGCTCAAAACCAGGCTGCTTCACCTTTGATGTTATTGACAAGCAGTAAACTAAAGCCAGCACAAGCAAATTCTGCAGTGTTCCGCAGCTGTAGTATAGGTGCTGTAGAGCAGTGGCAGACTTACTAAAAGATTTTGAAAGTTAATTGTAAATAAAGTGATGACAAAATTACAGTAGTCACCCTTTGCAGAAAAGAAATTCAACAGATTTTTTTTTTTCTGAAAAGGTAATGAAAAAGAAATGAAATAGAATATCAAATATACCTACACACATAGACACATATATAAAATGCTAACCTTTCCTGATGAAATGTGTGAATTTTATATTGCTATTTTAATATGTTAATTCTTAACATTGCATTGATTTTAATTAGTTAATTACATAGAAATGTAAACAAAAAAATATTGAATGAGTTGACTTGTGATAACTCATTAAAAACCAGCAAAAGCTAGTCTCTGTATCAGCAAGGACTAATCATAGATTCATTAAGTCATTCATGTCAGACCATGTATATGTTTTCACTGTAATTTCAAATAATGTGGACTCTTAATTTAATCATATTACTTTTAAGTCAAGTATAGTGCCTGCAATGAAGTATCACTGAAGTATATGCTAAGTTATGTTTATATTTGGCACTACAGAAAAGCAAGAGTTAAAAACAGGAGGAAAAAAAATCATTGCTGAAAGGTAGGAATGACAAAAAAGGAAAACATTTAGCAACTCCAGTATGGAAACTGAGCAGCTAAAAACAATGTCTTGGCAAAAAAAGAAATAATCTGATATAAGCCAACATATGGCAGAAATCAGTGAAACCTCTGCCAGATAGGAAAAGATGTCTAAGCCACAGGTTATCAAATAAATGCAGATACAGCAAAATCAAACACCAGAGGAAAACAAAAGTATGACCAAGGCAAAGGAATTTTAGCTTGTATACACAGAGAGATAAAAGCTATGGAACAAAATAAAATGAAATGAAAAGATTCTCTTCCCCTCAGATTTGCATGTTCTGTGCCTTGAAGGTATGTATCAAAAGCCCATACAGACAAGAACAGAACAACATGTAACAACACAGAGATTAATTTTATTTATTTCTTTTGATTTCACATACTAGAAAAGGGGGAGGGGAAAGGAAAAATTCTGGTCTGACGTTCTAAATTGCCTCAGGTAATTTTTGAAATACGGTATATGTTACACTAAGGAAAATCATAAATTTGAAGCAAACCTTACAAAACTCAGACCTCTGGCAAAATACCTTCCCCCTGTCTTAACTTCACCTCCCCACCCATCTCTGCACCAAAAGTAAACAATCATGTTATTTTTGTACCATGAAAAGGATATTGAGTCCTGCTTCCTGGCAGTCAGCAAATTATCTCCAGTCCTTCAAATCCTTTAAATAGGCATCTCTCGGGCTATTTAGTTTTCCTTTCTTCTGAAGAACGCCACCTTATGCTCTAGCTGGAAGCAATGAAAATCATAAAGAATTAGCGTCATATACTCATAGCCAGAAACTGCATTTACCAGGTTGGCTGTTACATTTTCATTTAGCCTCAGTTTTCAGATGGGCCTGAGACAACATACCACATGCAGAACAGTGCAGAAATCCCCTGAACAAGGCAGACAAGCTGACCATTTTATAAGATTTCTAGGAGGTGATTCAATAGCAAAGAACTTACTCCTCAACAAATCAGAGTGTGCACCTAGAAAACTATAATAGTCCTAAGATCCAAGGACCAGATACCATTTAAACAACCTCTGAGCTTTCTACTTTTGACAGGGTGCCATAACCTCTATACAGGGGCCATAAGAGGGCTATTTCAGCTGTAGAATAACCAGACTGTATCTTTTCCATAGCTTCTGTTGAAAAAGCAGTTAATGGTCCAGGCACTCCCAATGTTATTCTCCACAGACACTTGCTTTATGCAGTAAGTAGTCTTCAGATCTCAGACCAATTTTGTAGGACAGAGCCTTCCTTACATGTCTCCTCACATTGTGTTTTAACCAATGAAGAAAGTGAAATTCCTACCACAAATATGGAAAGACGTGAGTGTATATCATGCACAATTGTATTCAAGACTCTCTTTGAATCCTCCTGGAATTGCTGTCCACTATAAAAGCTGAGAGATTTTTTTGCTAAAAATTACGAAATAGATGCAGCTAAAATGTAAATAATCTCAGTCTGTACTGTGTTGTACAAGATAAAGGTTATCCATCTCTAAAAGGGATGCCACATCTTTATCTTTGTGGACCATTTTTCATTCTGCATTCAAATAGAACAGACATGAAAGACTGTATATAATCCAAAAGTTTCTAGACATAAAAAAGTTTGTATTTACTCTTGTGAAACTCAAAATATTTCAAAGTAACTTAAAATAACAGGAAAGTAAGGTAAAGAAAGTAAACCTGACAGAAACACATACCTCTCAAGAAGTGTTGAACTATACATCTCTATTCCAGATTTCATTGAGCAACACTTTTTCTCAGGAATGAGTTATAAAATGTAGGTTATTCCTACAGCTTTGGGGAAAGATTTGATGGATAATCAAACTCTAGCAGACATACCTTCTTCAAGCTCATGAGACAACTAATGTTTGCCTATTGGGGATGTTTGATAAAGTGTAAGTGAAAATTGCTGCACTGAGCCACCAACCCCCCAGAGGAAATGAGGTTTGTGCATCAGAGAAATGGAAAAGATATTAAGAGTGATGGGGAATAGTCTTAGTCTCAAAGGATAACTTTGGTTTAAAAAGTGTGTGATTGTGAAAGTTATTATCACCTTTAATTACTCAATTAATTAAGCACACAATCAAAATTTTTAATGTGGTTGATCTTTTTCTAAAGGGAATTTACTCAACAGGCAATTTCCCAATGTGCTCACAACCTAAGTATGCTTACTTTTATTGCAAATACAACCAGTGAGTTGTGAAATCTGCCACTTCCACAAACCGTTACAGTATTATTTTTAAACAGTGTTCTGCTTAGGGATTTTCTCTATACGTATGTCAACAAAGGTATCTACCCATATCATTGAGAATTTTTAAATCCAAATGTGTGTATTTTATACAGATTATTATCGCCACATGTAGAGCTAAATGTCTAAAAGCTAACTTTATTAAAATATACTGGATCTATGTCTAAAATACTTGAAAGAATAGCTGATGGCCACAAGCCCTGTATCTTCCAAGGGATTCCAAGGGCACATGGATCATTCTTCCCTGATAAAAAAAAAAAAAACAAAACTGAAATAATCAACTTATTACAAGCTGATTCTTTGTGTTTTGAGGAATGATTTAAGAGAAATAGATACTGCAAATTCTGAAATAAACCCACTAAACTGTATTGTTCAAATCTATGCTTGAAATATTTTGAATATGTTAAACACTGTTAGTGACAATATGCACTTCAGTGCTTAAAAATATCGTAGGACCATAGAATCATAGAATGGTTTGGCTGGAAGGGACTGTAAAGATCACCTCGTTCCAACTCCCCTGCCATGGGCAGGAACACCTTCCACTAGACTAGGTTGCTCAGAGCCTCATCCAACCTGGCCTTGAACACTTCCAGGGATGGGGCATCTACAACATCTCTGGGAAACCTGTTCCAGTGCCTCACCACCCCCACAGTGAAGAATTTCTTCCTTATATCTAATCTAAGTCTTCCCTTTTCCAGTTTAAAACCATTACTCTGTGTCCTATCACTACATACCCTTGTAAAAAGCCCCTCTTCAGCTTTCTTGTAGGTCCTTTTCAGATACTGGAAGGCTGCTATAAGTTGTATATATATGTTGTGACTATTCCTGTTTAGCTTTTGCATGTGATACATTAAAACTTTGTTGTGTCTATCTGTAAAAAATATGTTATTTGCCATTAGAATTAACCACAGTGGAATTTTCAGTTCCAGAATTCAATATGCAGGAAGCATACTTATAGTTGTTTCAGAAAAGGGGATTATTTTACTATCAAGCTATATGATATTCCTTGTCCAATATAGGATATTAAAATGGAAGATGTTCTTGATATACCACTGCTGTGCAAGTGGTGGCATTATCATAACCATTGCATTTTCATGTAACCTGCACATATATCATTAGATACGAAGAGATTTAGAACAAGATTTTTATGCAACTTGTAGACTTCCAAAGCACATTCTAATGCAAGATTTTATGGTGGAACCTACATTCTCATGTTCTTGGAATGTTACTTGTATATACAGGAGATATTTTTTAATAAATGATTTCCAGTGGTGGCCTACTGTTTGTGGATTTTCCAAATTATTATTAATCATTATTCACTACAACTTTTTTTTTTTAAAGTATATGTCACTCTCATTTTCCTCAAAACTATGGCTACAACTACAACTACAGAATTGCATCTACAACTATAACAACAGTTGAAAAAGTGGTCTCAAACTTTTCCAGTCCCTCTAAAGCAATGTTTGTTCTTATTTCTCTTGGTCTCTTTTGACTAATGTGCACCTATTTAATTCCTTCTCAACTCCAAAACCCTTCTATTCTTGTACTTCAAAGTTCTAAGCAAGGTTAATCATCATCTCTTTTCGAACTATAATTCCTGTCTGTCTTTTCAGCTTGAAAAGATGTGTAAAAGCTGTATGTTTACCCGTTATTGACTCCAGCCAATACATATGAATACGACCTAGTAAATACAGTGGAAAGTTGTATTGCTTAATATGGAGAAAGAGAAAGGTCATTCTTACTTTTATTTTTGATAGGACAAGTCCTTTTAAGTCCTTTGATAGGGCAAGAGGAAATGGTCTCAAGTTGCACCAGGAGAGGTTCAGGCTGGATATTAGGAAGAACTTCTTCACTGTTAGAGTCGTTAGGCATTGGAATGGGCTCCCCAGGGAGGTGGTGGACTCACCATCCCTGGAGGTGTTCAAAAAACATTTAGATGTGGCACTTCAAGACATGGTTTAGTGGGTTTAGCAGGCATGGTGTTATCGGGTATATGGTTGGACTTAATGATCTTTGAGGTCTCTTCCAACCATAATGATTCTATGATTCTATAAAGCAGTTTTATTCAACCATAACTTTTCTTCTGAAATGGAATGCACAACTTCTTCATTCATCCTCATCTTTGAAACCGTATTTCACAATATGAGATAAATTAAACAAGATAGTAAGGCTGTTTGAGGATAAAATCTGCAAATTATACTTAAGTGAAAAGCTTTTTTAAGTTTGGATCAAATTTCATTCTCAAAGAAAAATCATAGTTATCCAGAAAGTGTCACATTAGACACTTCGCTGATTTTGAACCAGATTATCTTATTCTTAACTGAGAAGATCATCTAAATACTGAATATTATATGAGCATGTGATAAGTATTAGACACTTGCAGATTCCATGCCCTTTCTTAATAGGAGAGAAACCTTGTTTTAATACAAGTCATGTTATATTAAACACAGCCTTTGAAAGTGGATAATTATCAAATTTTGAAAAAGTCACATCCTGCAAATATGCTAATTATTATTGCATCTTTATGTTTAATTGCAATGAAAGATTTTTTTTCATTGATTTGTCTAATTAGTTTCTGAACCAATGTAAGCTTTCTACATCTGCAACTTTCAACCCATGGTTACAAGCGTCACCAGTTCCTCCCCTCACACGAAAAAGTACTTCTTTTTGCTCATTTTGAAATTGATAATTCTGTGTGATGACTGCTTGTTCTTGTACAGTGAAACCAGGTGGGTAATAGTTTATAAGTCACTTCACAGTACTTATGATCTTATGTACTTCTTTCAGGCGTTATTTCTCCTGACTCATTGGGAGAGATCATATAGCAAATATGGAAAACTAGACAAAAATTCATGGTGATAAGAAGCCAGTGAAGAAAAGATATCAAGGTGAGAACAGAAAATTAGGTTTGCAATACCATAAGAGGAGACAGGATATGTATGACTGTACTATTCTTACAGACACAGAAGTTTGCTATCTGATCCCACAGTGGTGGGAGAACACCTATTGATCTTGATGTACCCATTCTGTCCTTCTTTCTTCTCCTTTACTTACTACGCTCCTGTTTCTTCTCACAATAAAAGATATTTTATTTTCTTCCTTTTAAAAAATATTCATCCTTGACCTTACAGGTCCCTTCCACTTAAGTTTAACCTCTTTAGTGGAGCTTACCAATGATATTATTTTAGATAAATCTCCAAACCAGCACTTTATCATCTACTTCAGAACCACGTGAATACAGTGTCACTGAGGAACAAAAGAAAAGAAGTCGTTGTTTGTCCCTTTTTAGAGAAGGCAGAGCTTTCTACATTTAGGGGAGAAGTAATGCAGTCATGTTCACCCCTTGAGTTCTCTGTTCCTCTCTTCCCATGGGCTTCTCAGCAGTTCTGTCAAAGTTTAAGCATACAGAATGAAACATACAGAAGAGCTGGACACAGCATCTTTAGGTACCTATCATCTATGTCAGACACCCTCACATATCTTAGACCAGAGATGCTCACGGATATGTTACATGTATGAATCTTCAGACAAATTGTAGGACAGAAATTGTAGTAGGCCAATGGTCATAAAATACCCCACAAGTTCGAAGTAAAAATCAGTCACTAGAATGTGTTTGAAACACAAAGTGCTGCGACACTCACTTTATTACAGGTTCTAAAATACATTGAAATTAAACTCCCAATAAATGAAACTTTATTTAAAGATAATCGACAGACTAAGGAAACCTCCATTTGAACCACATTTATCACAAAGTTGTTTGTTCATAACTGGCAAAGTCTATTTTGTCGATTATGTGTCTGTGTTCACAGCGATGAAATAGTTACTCTGACAGTTATGATTGTTTTTAAAGTTTTGAGTTATTAACTTAAAATATCTATGAAAAAAAGAACCAAGGAAGGAAACAAGGAAGGAAGGAAGGAAGGAAGAAAGGAAGGAAGGAAGAGCTTTCCTTTACTGGCATTGCAGTCAACTGATTTTCTTAGAAAGCTCTCAGTAACTATCTAATAGCTAGAGTCTGAGTTTTCTAGCATAATCACCTTCCTCTGGAAAATTGAAACCAGTTTTCATTTGAAGATGAGTTACACAGTTTAGGGACAAATGAAACTTTGATTTTTAAAGTACACATTGTGTCAGGTAAGTATTTTGAAGCTTCTTTAAACTGAATTGAATTACTTATGCTAAAAGATATATAAGAGAGGTTTAATGATTTCACCAAGTTTAAAAAAACCATATAGCTTTTAATGCTGGAAGTTGTTACAGACTTTTCTGGAAACTGAGACACTTCAAAGTTTTAAAACTCCTATCTGAAACGGTCTAATCCTAAAACTAAGATACCATAAACACAAATTATTCCCAGGAAAGTATTACCAACCAAGACAGAAAACTTTCTTCTAAATGAGCACAGAATAGAGAGTACCAGACACATTCCAGTGAATCAGAATGAGGGAAACATTTTCTTAATGAGCAAAATGTGTTTCTTGTTTTCATTCTGTTTCTTCTGCTGCTGAGGTCTCTGAAAAAAATGCTTCTACAGCGCTGTAGTTTGTTTTATTCTGCCTGTTTTATCTTGTGAAAACTCAAACTGCTCTGGTCCTTCCTCACCAAGTGTGACTACTCATTCACCCCATCTTTTCTGACGTCAAATTTAATAACATCTTGTTGCAGCAGGCACAGCACCATGGCCCCCCAGGTACTGATATCCCACACCAGTGCAGAGACCTTCTGCAGAATATACTTCTGGAGCATTGCATCAGAGTCTGAAGAGACTATGGATTTAAGTCCTGAAAGAGAGCTGACTCCTTACAAGCCTCAGACTGCTTCCAGATTTGATGGTCAGGTAGGCGACTTTTGGCATTTCAACCACTGGCCTTTCAACTTTTCCAAGTACCTGGCTGTGGGCAATCGTCTGCCTACAACCTTAGATAATGTGAATCACTACTAAAGGCTTTCTGAGCTGCCTTTGCTCAGAAAGGTGAGCTGGCAACTGTTTTTACTCATGATATATTTTGTTCAGGATGCCCAGATAGATAGCTCTGACACTTTCCCCCCCACCCACCCCCAGGAAAATTGTCCTGGACTGGATTTTGGTGGCTGCTGCTGTCAATAGACTGGGTCAAGGAGATCCAGACTGAAACTAACAGGAGTACCACATAAATTGCAGAAGGAAATGAAGAGTAGACAAAGGTAAGTTACTGGGTACCTAGTAAATCTGAATCCCAGAATTCATCATATTTAAAAGTAGAAAGTGAAATCAAGGAAAGGAGAGGGCACGTGGGGTATATAAATCAGGAAGATTGCTGCTACTAAAGCCAGTATATAAACCTCAAGTTTCAAATGATTGAAAAATTGGTAAGTATATTGAAAATGAAAGGAAGATTGTGCAAGAGAAGAGAACATGTAATGAAGGATTTTACAGACTCATCAGAAAGATAAATTGGAGAAGACTGTAAGCCCATTAAGGAAGGAAAAGACCTTTCTAACAAAGAATGTGTGTACTCCTCCGAAGTAGTGGTTTATTTGTTTCAGTTTGAACCAAAGAGACAGTAAGGGCTAGCAAATAATAAAGTCAAAAGTTTCATCCTTTGGAGTGTGAAAGACAGCTTTCTGGAGGAAAGCATGTAAACACATTTCTAATGGAATGACTGAAGGAATGATTTCCAAAGACATCTACAGTATTGCAGCAGCTGCATAATCTGGGCTATCTCTTGTGCACTTAGTTTGGTTCCAATATCAGGAAACCTGCAGCAACTGTGGATAAACATCCAGTAGTTGAAATCATGCTGCTCTAACTATACTTCTGTTAGTCTCCCAGGTAGTTAAGCTAAAAATTAATTTATATATGCTGCATCACACTTTCTCCGGCATTATAGTTCTACCTATGGGAAAAAATCTATGATACCAGTGTAATAATTTTGACTTTAGCAGATTTAAGGTCAGACTCCAAAGAACTTTCTAATTTTATGGAAGGGATCTTGTACACCTTACCTTGTAAATGGAAAAGATACATTTGAAGTAAAATAATTTTCTCAGTGTCTTTTGTTATAGTCAGCATTGATGTGTAGTCTACATGAATGACTAACATGAGTAGTTTAGATTCATTTACATGATTTCATAAATTTTAAAAACTTACCATTCTTACAGTTGTGATAAGGCAAATCTGTGAGCTACTACTACACTTCAAAAAGGGTGCAGTAGTAGCTCACAATTAATCCTTTTCAGAATTCAATATGGAGTAGAAGTCAGTGAATACCTGAAATGAAACGCAAAGGTTGGCCCAGGATAAAGGAAAACATCTTTTTAAGACATACATTGTGACAATAAGAATGTGCTTTAAAACTGTTTTGACTAAAACAAAAAGTACTAATATATGTAGAGGTACTACTTCCAGTTGAAATAAATACTGGCATGAGAGATAAAGTTCTAAGAAAATGGCACAATAGGGATTAAAATCTGAAGATTAGATTGGAGTCAAATGACAGACTGAATTCAGTGGGCTTGATCTTTTAAGGTGAACTTTTTTTTTTTAATTTAGATTTGTAGAAAGCCTTTTCTTCATTTTATGAAGATTTAGTACTGAATGTAGGCCAGTGTATTTTAGCAGAGATTCTAGCACACAAATGACAAAAGTAGACAAATAGATTTAGAAAAAATAAGGAATTGACTGAAGGGCTTGATTGAATCACAGTGGACAGAACATAATTCAAAAATCAATATGAAAAAAAATTACTAATGTAGAGCACTTTTTTTTATAAAGTGTATCAAAAACAAGGTATTGAGGCACAATTAAAAATTCTCCAACCTGATGAATAGACAATGACGAGCTGGCAGAGATATCCTGGCACATTGTCTTAATTTGAGGCTGATTCCTGATTCATGTGGTCAGAAACCCAGAATGTGGGCTTAGTAAACCACTAAAACTTTATTTATTGTTGTGACACAGAATCACAGAATCATCGGGGTTGGAAGGTACCTCTGGAGATCATCAAGGCCAACCCCTCTGCCAAAGCAGTTTCACCTACTGCAAATTGCACAGGAACACGTCCAGGCGGTTTTTAATATCCCCAGAGAAGGAGACTCCACAACTGCTTTGGACAGCCAGTTCCAGTGCTCTGCCACCCTCACAGTACAGAAATTCTTCCTCATATTAAGAAGAAAGTTTCTGAGTTTCAGTTTGTGCCCGTTGCCCCTTAATCTATCACTGGGCACCACTGAAAAGGGTCTGGCTCCATCCCCTTGTCATCCACTCTTAAGATATTTGTAAGTATTGATCAGATTTCCTCTCAGTCTTTCTCTTCTCCAGGCTGAACACATCCAGTTCCCTCAGTCTTTCCTCAAAAGGGAGGTGCTCCAGTCCCCTCATCATCTTTGTAGCCCTTCACTGGACTCTCTCCAGCAGTTCCTTGTCTTTTTTGTACGGGGAAGCCCAGGACTGGACCCAGCACTCCAGATGTGGCCTCACCAGGGCAGAGTAGAGGGGGAGGGTAACCTCCCTCAACCTGCTGGCCACACTCTTCCTAATGCATCTCAGGATACCATTGGTTTTGCTGGTCACAAGGGCACATTGCTGGCTCAAAGTGTCTTTTCATTACCAAAGAGTGTTGCATCAGAGAATGGTTAAAGTTTTGGTAGTTTAAGCTGTATCCACACTAGAAGCACTGTGTAATATATACCAGTGTAGGTGTACAAGAAAAGTACTTTTAGTATGGATATCACCTTAATTGGGCTGTATGATGTCCTTAAGTATGCAAATTAAAACATATTGTACTATGTCTCTATAATGCAGCAGGTATCAGAAAATGGGTGAACAAAGGTTTGCATTTAACTTGAGATTCTGCTAGCATCGTGAAGCACTCAAACTGTGCTCTGTGTCTGATCATGACTCTATTAGAAGTTAGAAAAATGCGCTTTGCATGCAGAGCCTTATAATTCACAACCGGTTTTTGTTTATGTTCCATTAAGCACTCTGGGCTGTCTAATATGGCTTAAACAGAAAAATGAATAAAATTGGAGATCGAAAGTAAGTCATGTCTCAACACTGTACCCATGAAATAATACAGTTGTTGCCAAGGTATATATGGTTCCTCTGTGTAGCTCACCTTACAGTTACTAACTGGACTGTAAAACAATCCTTTCGTTAATGCTGGCCATGAGACACACTTACCTCATTAGTTCAGATTTGTTAACCTATTTGTCATAACACTTCAACACTCAAACTGGACCCTAGCCATCATTCTATTCCTCACACTCACATTCCCAAGGTACGGATGTTCTATGTTTTTATACTTCACACTGTTGGTATAGGAAAGCAGTGTCATCGCTTTGGTATGTTACAATCTGTTGTGGAACACAATGTGATAATGAGGAACAGTGAATAAAAAAATTATTAACTCCTTGTTAATCATTTTACAGAGTCAGGCTGACCCAGTTCATGATTTCTCTCTAAAGACGGTGAGATTTTATAAACATACACAGCCAATCCTGTGCTGGGAATTTGAAACTAAAGCAGTAACAAGAAACCTTAACTTGAATTAACCCCATAGAAAACTGCATAATCTTGGTCAGCACGTCACCTGCTCCATTATGTCTTTGCAATGCCATGTCTACATCTTTTAGAAGAAAATGAAATTGCAGAGAAGCTTTGCATTTTAGGAGGGTGCTGTATTACTACTTAAAACCTGTCTGGGCTTCACATTTTGCAGACTATACAATCAGACTTGCTTATGTGCTCCCTGTGCAGAACTGTCCTTCCATTTTTCACACAATAGACAGCAGTAGGCATTGTTCCTACCTTCCTCCTGTACATTTTAGGATTTATTCATAGTTACATACTTACAAGTATATTAATAGCTCATGATTCTCCTGTATCTCATTTATTATTTAGTTACAAACAAGGGTGATTTTGGGGCAGCATTCACACCAGGATGGTGTTTTCTGGAATTACTTGTGTATCTTCTGTCTTTTCCACTGCAAAACAGATTTCCCACAGTAGCAACCTATGACACTTTTGCTAACAAAATGCCTTCAGGGTGAAGGTGATTGATAATACTGCAAAATCTCAGACTATGCTGGCTTTAAAGAACTTAGCTGGAAAATTCCAATTTCCTGAGGTGAAACTGTCTGCCTGAGGGTGATGCCAAGCGTTGTTTTACAAGAGTTAAACTGCATCAGGTGAAACTGCACTCATTTGTAATGCTTTCTTCCCACCAAATTGGAGCTAACTTTGCAAGTGCATATTATTTACAGGTTGGTAGTTTCTGAATTATTATGTATGTGATTATCTTAACTTTTTTATTAGCTGTAGGGACTAAAGTAAGTATTATGACTCAATTACCTAACTTGATTACTATGTGTAAAGAACTGCATTAATTATGAGTCGCTTGCATAGTAAAGGATTACATAGCATTGTAAAATGTTGCAGCCGATTGCATGTGAGTCTGCATAGGTGTTTATGGTGTCACTGGGTGAGACAAGATTGCCCTGTGTTCTTTGCTAATATGAGCTGAAACAGCTGGCTACAGCCTTTGGGGGATTTTATGAGTGCAACCAAAAAAATAGGGAATTTTTTTTAAATGTAAATACAACATTCTTATTGTTAAATTGGAGAGACATGGCTTTGATGGATGGACTATTAGAAGCATAAGGAAGGGGTTGGATGGCTACATTCAAAGAGTTACAGTCAATTGCTTATTGTCCAAATAGAAAACAGTAATGAGTGGTGTCTCTCAGGGGTTCATACTGGGACCAAGAGTATTTAATGTCTTCATTAATGATGTACATAGTGGAATTGAGTGCACCCTCAGCAAGTTTATTGATGACACCAAGATGAGTGTTGCAGTTGATTCACTTGTTGGAAGGGATGCCGTCCAGAGGGACCTTGACAGGCTTGAGGAATGGACCCATGCGAACGTCATGAAGTTCAACAAGGTCAAGTGCAAGGTTCTTGACCTGGGTCAGGGCAATCCCCAGTATCAACACAGACCAGGGATTAATGGACTGAGAGCAGCCTTGCAGGGAAGGACTTGGGGATACTGGTGGATGAAAAATTAGACATGACCCGGCAATGTGAACTTGCAGTCCTGAAAGCCAATCATATCCTGGGCTGCATAAAAAGAAGCATGGCCAGCAGATCGAGGGAGATGATTCTTCCCTTCTACTCCACTCTTGTGAGGGTCAACCTGGAGTACTGCATCCAGTTCTGTCACCTCCACTCTGAAACTACAGGACTTTGAGTGAATCCAGAGGAGGGCCATGAAAAGGATCAGAGGGCTGAAATACTCCTCTCCTTTGGAATGCTGAAAGAGTTGTGGTTGTTCAGTCTGGAGAAGAGAAGGCTCTGAGGGGAGCTTTTTTGTGGCCTTTCAAGATATGAAGGGAGCTTGCAAGAAAGACAAACTTTTTACCGAGATCTGTAGTGACAAGAAGAGGTGCAATGATTTTAAATTGAATTATGGTGGGTTTAGATTGGACATAAGGCAGAAATATTTTATGATGAGGTGGTGAGACACTGGAACAGGTTACCCAGAGAAGTTGTGCATGGCCTATCCCTAGAAGTGTTCAAGGTCAGGTTGGATGGGTCTTTGAGAAACCTGATCTAGTGAAAGATGTCCCTGCCCATGTAAGGTGTTGGACTAGACGATCTTTCAAGGTCCTTTCCGACTAGTCTATAACTATTGTATTATTCCATGATTCTATGATCACAAACACTTCATCTTCCTGCATTCCAACAAATTTGAAATTGTGCATATCCATTTTCCATCTTAAATTGTGCATCAGAGACATTTATAAACTATCCATAGAGGCGTCTAAAATCATCAGATTGTTACATAGCCATGTAAATGTCTGATGCACTAGAAGCAATGGACAATTCATATATTCATATAGGTAGGAATATAGTTATGCAGCCTGATTGACATTTTGGCCCAAATGAGGAAATTGTATTCCTTTTTGACAAAATCATGAGTGCCATCCATATAAAAATCACTATAGCAAGACAATAAGGTTTAAGTTACCCCACTCAAATAAAATGAAAAACATTTTGTAGTTACTTCTTATTTGTTTTTCAAAGCTCGCCTCACTTTTTTAAAGGGGTGTTTATCATCCATTACAACTTTCAGTTCAGTAAAATAAAGCAAAAACATATAGGCAAGTGAATAATACTACCACGGCAGGGCATATTCAGCCAGTGTTATTTCACATTTTTATTACAATTAGTATACAATTAACCTACAATCTCACCACTTTTTACTCTGCTTCCAAAACCTTTCTCAGCTACCACCACACTTCATTTTGTGAACTTTATATGGTCATGCAGGTACTGTGAGGATGATTTCCCCTGCTTTCAGTTGCTTTATTTATATTTTTCAGCTCATTGAATTCTTGGAGGGTGTGATAACAGAGATAGAATTTGGACAATACCAATAGCCATTCAGGAACTTATAATTTTTACATCAACAAAATGCCACACAAGGGGCAGAAGTTCTGAAAGAGCAGACAGGTATGCAAAATTAAAAATTTTGTAGACAAACACAAAGTTATTTCTGAGTTCTTCATGCCAACCCAGTAAACTTTGACATTGTATTTTTCTTTCTCAAAAATGTTCATCTTACATTAATGATAAACTGAGACAGAATTGTTGTTGTAGAGCAGTACCTAGACCACAGTCGAGTAGGAACTATGGAAACATTTGTAGTTTAAGACAATATTAAGAAGAATGAACTATTCTAGCTTTTAAAGGAAGACCTTGCTCATATAACATGCTCAAAAACATGATTTTATACTCTGGATTCCTTTTGGTCAGATACTGGTCAGTTCTTTTAACTCTTTTAATCCTGAAGATGAATTTTAGGCCCTGTTAAATTGAAGGATAAGGTTTTCAATGTTTTTAAACAGGTTAAGGTTTCACTTTTTCTCTCTCTGACTTAAGATAAACTTTGCTTGAAAATTTATGTTGCGGTGTTTCTTTTCTGAACAGTTTTATTTTATACATCAATATGTAAGAAAAATAAATTCTTCAAGTAATTCTAGGAAAGAACTCTTGATTATAAGTCTGAGGTTCATACCTGCATGTTATGCTCTTCTGAGAAATACTAGACTTCTGGGATTCATGAAGAGTAAACATTAAGATTTTCATCTTGTCAGGACTTTGCTTTGTATCAAATAAAACATGCATTACTTGTTACCTGGGTGTGGAGTGCATGAGGTTTCTTATCGTTCTTTCAGTAGTATGGCTCATTTGACCACATTAAATACTATGATACATAAGAGTGGGCTATAAATTAATAAATACTAAAAACAACCAATCCTGTAGGTTCTTTATACAACTTAAAGTGAGTAGCTTTTTAAACTGTTAATCAAATATAATTTTTATTAGATAGGAGCCAATAAATAGTACAGATTATTTCATACAACAAGCTTAGTGCCCCCTATCTGTTTCAATTTATTTTCATATTATTATTTTTATAATTCCAAAATTATTGCCATTTGAACCTTAATATTGATGTGTATTTGATGTGACTGTAAAAAGCTATAGCACATGTGATGAAACCTTTGTAACTGCTGCTGCTGCATTTACCTCCATGACATCAGTTGGTAATTTTTAGATGGTGCTACAGAAAACCATGAGGAAGACGCTGCCAAATCTTTGTTCATGCTGAGAAAGAGACTATGTTAAGCTGATTTTTTGAGATGCATTTTCTGGTGGTATTGCTTAAGTAAATTAATTTTACTATTTCACGGCTGGGTCAGGTACTAATAATGTTTTTATTAGCCTGGTAGAAACAGTGGTGTCTTGGGCCACTGGGACACTTTGTATTTATAATTGTGTAGGTTGAATAATGATCATAATGTAAACATGATCAATCATTGAACTGACTAGCACAAGTGTCAGAACAGAACAGAATTTAATGGAAGGAAACATCTCAGTCTCAGTAAATACTGCCTTAAACTCACAGCCTGGTAATTTAGACTGTGAGAACATAGACCGCTATAGAATCCTAGTAAATGAATTTTATACTAAAATATTGAAATATAAAGATGAGTTGGATGGAGATGAAATGTTAGTAACATTATGAAGCATGTGAACAAAATAATGTTGAGCTTAAATGAGATGCTCTGTTACTGTTTGATACCTCACATATAGAAACACTATCAAACGTAAACAATGTTATTGTATGTGTGGACAGAGTCCTATAAGTTTTCTTTAGACATACCATTAAGTCATTTCAGATGCTGTAAGGAAATTCTCCAAAACTTGTATATACAAAGATACATGTAATTTTTCAAAATGTTTCTCATTTTTTAAGAAGCAGGAAATTATTGGATTTATTATTTTGTCCTAGAAAAAAATCAGACATTCTTAATAATACCTTTTAATGCCAATATTCTTAAATCAGACACAGAAATGAATTCATTCAAGAATGAATTCTTGAATGGAAAATGCAATTCTTGAAAAGGACGCATAAGCTTAAGTCGTAGGACCCTAAAGTCTGAAGGTGAGTCAGGCATCTTAACCCTTGCTCTCCTCATGCATCACTTGGAGACTCTTAACCATGGCTGATAATGCTGCAGGGCAGAAATTAGTTCTTTGTGGTGAAGAATGCATAATTTTATTTAAGTTTAATTGCAGTTTTCAGAAATTTAGGACTCCAGGATTCAGGAAAATCTTTCCAGTTTTTGTAAACAGGTTATTTTATTTCAATATAGAATAGAACATGATTTGCTTACTCTAAAAAAAAAAAAAAAAAAAAAAAAAAAAAAAAAAAAAAAAAGAAGGCAACCCAACATAGTTCTGTACTGTCAAAGTATGCAGGAGCTCTGTGTGGCCCTGAGCTGCACAAGTCAAGGAATTAAGTCATGTATATTTTCTTCAGATAAAAAGGCTGTAACAATAAGACAGAATCATTGGTCAATCAGATGCTGGGTTAGAAATGGAGAAGCGATATCAGTTAGTCTTCAGAGGCTTAATAGGATATCTTTTCAGGAATGCTAGTTTCAAAAGAAGAGAAATTAAAGCTCAGGTTGGAGTCATTGTTTCAGTTTATTGTGAAACAATAGGCAACATAATCTTTTCAAGGTATACACAAGGAGACAGTGGCTTTAATTACCAAAAAAACACAGGAGAAACGTTAGCAGCCTTAGGGTATAAATAAGGCTTAATTATTCATAGAACAGCCTTACTCATTCATTCTAAAAGAAAGGTGATTAAAAAATCTAGAGCTGAGAAAGGACTTTCCTTTGGTTTTTTCACCAAGTTACATACCACATATTTTTTCCAAGTTGTTATTAAGAAGTCAGCATGCCTTATGCAATGAATGCAGGAAAAGGCATTTGGTAAGCTCCAGGCAATTTTAATTTTATTTCAATTAAAACAAATATGGATGAGATGAAAAATAGATTATCTACTGTAAAGTGCCTTCAGATCCAAATACTAATATGAGCAGTGATAGGTTTTTGGTTTTCTTTTGTTTCTGACCTGAGATTCATTCTAGATGCAAAATAGTGTCTAGACAGCAAAATAATGTCACGATCATCTTGATCACCAGATAACATGACATGTAAGAGAAATTACATAATTTCAGAATTTTTCTTTTGATTAGCCTTCATCATAATTCTTTAACTTAATGCTACATATTGCACAGAAATTTGAAACTTATTCCGTAAGGTATAGTGGGGAGGATCTAAAAGCATCGAAACAACTGTAAAACAAAAAGGAGGAGCAGATTTCATAAAATAACTGCAAAGAACTTCTGGATTAATCCCAAAATGAGTTAAACATGCATGAAAATAGTGTGATCATCGATAATTATTTATTGTTCTATTGAAATCAATACTTAGATTGAAATAATTGAAATAGTTTGAAATGAATTTCAATTAGAATTGAAAAATTTTTTAATTTAAATAATACTTCAATTAGATCAATAAGTATTGAAATATTATTTTCTACATGGAGTCCATAGCTCTTTCTATTATTCTATTTAAAAAAAAAAAAAAACGTTGAATGGAAAGGTGTAACTTGGTGCTAGGCATATGTTCAGTATGAGGAACTTCTGAGTGTTCATTTATGATATGGCAAGAGAAGAATTTTACTTTCTCAGCAACCTTAGAATTTTCAGGGTACAAAGGAATGACAGAAACAGCTTTGACAGGAAGATAACAAATTCTATCTTTGTCATATAATTTCTAGATTTGGTGGTGCTATTAATAGAGGAGAGCTTAAGCATGTGGCAATGGTTAGAACAAATAAATCTAATTTGTAGTCTGTGTTTTAATAGATGGAAATTCTTTGGAAGATTTTAAGAAGAATGAATCTCTGCCAGGCCAATTCTCATTATAATATTTCCTTGCCTCATTTATTTTCTCCAAGAATTCTAAACCTAAAAAACTTTTGAAGTATTTTTATTTGCTTAACACCAAAACTTATGTTTGCAGAAACCTCAACTTATTCAGACAATAAATAATATGAAAACATAAACTAAATATCTTTGAAACCGTGAGATGAAAGCTCACAGGCATCAACAGGAATGAGTGCAGGGTTTCCCCTCCTGCCCAATGAATCCAATACTGATGACATTCTAATGATTAATTTGTTCATACGTTATATAAGCAACCATAGCTCTTCATAGGGGAAGGTAGCCTACTGGTATAGCAAAACATCTTAAAATCTAGGAACTTGTGGGATTAATATCTCTGATGATTTATTGTTCCTAATGGCTTTTACCTTCAGTGAACTAGATTCAGATACTCTTTGGTTGAAAGAGAAAAATTACGTAACAGCCTAGCTTTAAAAACCTGATGAAAATCAATCTACCTAGCAAAATTGCCTTAAAGATTATATGCTTTTGTGCATATTTAAATAATGATTTCACAGCAGTGGTTGAAATTAATCAGATCAGAACTGCAATGTATTAATAGCGCTGTGTGAAACAAGATTGAACAATAGATCTAGCAATTGCATTTTCTCCTTGTTTATATGAACATTCATTTTTTCCTCTCTCATTATTTTCAAAGAGAAAAATAAATTAACAAAATGCAGGAAACTGAAAAATTTCCTGAAAAGATTTGAAAAGACTCTGCTGAAAAAGCCTTTTAGGTTTCTGCTCAGCCATTTAAGCCTTAGGAAATTAATCTGTGCCTCATCAGTGTATGAGATGAGATATTTCTTATCCTTTTCAGAGCTGGATTTTCATCCATTCCTGTAAATCTTATGTTTAATATTGTGCGTCTTCACCTGTGAATCGAAAATTTACAGATTTGCATACATGTACACACTTTCTGGGGAAAAAAAAGAATAATACTATGACAAATAATTATTTTTTTTTTTTATTAAGTAAGGTTAATGTTTCCAGCATGTTTTGATTCTCCAGAAAGAATTCCTGAAGGTTTTTATACTTAGAAGCAGTTATACTGAAAGAGTTTCTGCTCAATATCCTGCTAAAATAAGAGGCAGAAGAAATAAAAATGCATTTTGAACTGAAGCAGCAATACTTTAAAATATTTTGAAGTTCTTCTACTTATGTTTTCTCTCTCATTATCATAAATACTCATTTAAGTGACACAGAGGTTATGATACATACATTGATCAGTTGCTTACTGTCTGCATCTGGACCAGGGGAAGGTTCCTTATAGATTTAAATAATATGAAAACCAGAATCATCCAAAGAAAAATATTAAAATACTCCCAAGACACCTGATAATGTATAGTAATCTCAGTACCCTTTATAATGGTACAATACCGAAACAGCCAAACTGTTCTTTAGAATTATCAACACAGAATAATGGTGTTATAAGGAGTGACAAAATACCTTTATTACCTGTGATTCAATTCTAATATGTTTATTTCTTTAAATAATGCAGCATTTCTCAATGGCAATAGCTCATTTTGGGTCATCCATCAATGATATGCTAACATATCTATACATAGGGGAAACTATTCTGAGGCACATGGAAAATAAGGAGGTGATTACTGACACCAAACACGGCTTCACTAAGGGCAAATCGTGCCTGACAAATTTGGTGGCCTTCTATGATAGGGTTACAGTGTTGGTGGGTAAGCGAAGAGCAGCAGCTATCATACTTGTATTTCTGCAAAGCATTTGACACTGTTCTGCATGACACACTTGTCTCTAGATTGGAGAGACATGGATTTGATGGATGGAGCACTTGGTGGATGAGGAATTGACTGGATGGTTGCACTCAAAAAACAGCAGTCAATGGCTCGATGTCCCAGTGGAGACCCATGACGAGTGGCATTCCTTAGGGGTAAGTATTGGGACCGGTGCTGTTTAATGTCTTTGTTGGTGACATGGACAGTGGGATTGAATGTATCCTCAACAAGTTTGCCCATGACACCAAGCTGTGTGGTGCGATCGACATACTGGAAAGAAAGAAGGCCATCCAGAGGGACATTGACAGGCTTGAGAGATGGGAGCATGCGAACCTCATGAAGATCAAGAAGGTCAAGCGCAAGGTCCTGAACAGGGGTTGGGGCAATCCCAAGCACAAATTCAGGGAGAGAATAGATCGAGAGCAGCCCTGAGGAGAAGGACTTGAGAGTGCTGGTTGATGAGAAACTCAACATGACCAAATAATGTCCACCTGCAGCCCAGAAAGCCAACCATATCCTGGACTGTGTCAAAAGAAGAGTATCCAGCAGGTCAAGGGAGGTGATTCTCCCCCTCTACTCCACTCTAGTGAGACCCCAAATGAAGTACTGCTTTCAGCTTTGGAGCCCCCAGCACAAGAAGGACGTGGGCCTGTTGGAGTGAGTCTAGAGGAGATCACAAAGATGCTCAGAAAGCTGGAGCACTTCTCCTACGAAGACAGGCTGAAACAGCTGGGGTTATTCAGCCTACAGAAAAGAAGGCTCCAGGGAGACCTTAGAGCAGCCTTCCAGTACCTAAATGGGGTCTACAAGAAAGCTAGGGAGGGACTTTTTACAAGGGCATGTAGTGATAGGACAAGGGGCAGTGGCTTTAAACACGAAGAAGGAAGATGTAGGTTAGATATTAGGAAGAAATTCTTTACAGTGAGGGTGATGAGGCACAGGATCGGCTTGCCCAAAGATACTGTGGATGTCACATCCCTGGAAGTGTTCAAGGCCAGGTTGGATGAGGCTTTGAGCAATCTGGTCTAGTGGAAGGTGTCCCTGCCAATGGCAAGTGGGTTGGAATTTGATGATCTTTAAGATCCCTTCCAACCAAAACATTCTATGATTTTATGATGCTATAAAATATCAAGCAAAAGGTTTCCTTTGTTGCCTCAGCTTCTAATTTCAACCTGCTCATGGATATTCTTCAGGGACAGTTCTTCACAATGTATCCACTTCTCCACATAGAGGGAAACCCCTCCACCTCTCCTTCCTTGCCTGTCCTTTCTGAACAGCTTGTAGCTATCGATAGCTGCAACCCAGTCATGGGGTTTATTCCACCAAGTTTCAGCAAAAGCAACTAGGTTGTAGATTTCTAGCAGCACAGTGCCTTCCAGCTTACCCTATTTGTTGCCCATGCTGCACACATTGATGTAGAGGCATTTTAGCTGGGTTGTCAGCTGTGTCGTCTTTTTAGAGGAACACACCTTAATTCCTTTGAGGTATTTTACTGATGTTACCCTGTTGGCTCCTACTACCTCAGGAACCCCTGGCTCCTCTCAGTAAGACTTCAAGTGTGCTCCGGTGTATCCAGCATGTCTCAGAGGAGCAGGCTGAGGGCCCTCACTAGCACCTCCTCCCTCTAACCTTGTCCTGCTGTCCCATGGCTTGTCATGGGTGAGCCTAATATTACGCCCTTCTCTCTTCAAGCCTAGTTTAAAGCTCTGCCAATCAGCCTCACTAGCTCATGAGCAAAGACCTTCTTCTCGCTGTGAGAAAGAAGAATCCCATTCAACATCAGGAGGTCTGGTGCCATGTAGACAATCCCCTTACTGAAAAACCCCAAATTCTGGTGGTTACACCAGTCGTGGAGCCATGTATTAATACACTGAGTCCATTTGTTTCTTCCAATGTTGCTGCCTGCAAATGGAAGGATAGAGGAAAAAATTACCTGTGCTCTGGATTCCTTTACCAACTGTCCCAAGGCCTTGAATTATCTTTCAATTGCTCTTGGACTATGCGTTGCAGCTTCATTGCCACCCACATGGATGAGCAATAATGGCTAACAATCCAAGGGCCATAGCAGGCTAGAAAGTTTCCTAGTGATGTCCTTAACCCAAGCGCTAGGGAAGCAGCAGACTTCCCTAACAGAAGGGTCTGTTCAGCATATTGGACCCTCTGTCCCCCTCATAAGGGAGTCACCTACAACTATAATCCTCATGGAGGTGGTCATGATACGTGGGGTAGGGCTTTCTGACCTTGGTAACACCTCTGGTGTAGGTGGACCATCATCCACATCAGCTGACTGACCTTCATCCAGAGCCTCATACTTGTTGTATAGATGCCCTTGGGAAGGTGAAGCAGGCAAGGAGGAGGTTTGCCTGCTGCCCTGAGCATAGGTTTGCCTCCATTCCCTCCTTTCCTTTCAACTACTGTCTTCTGCCTGTTTAGGGGGGCATACAGGATCCTCTTGATCTTGTGGTTTTTTCCAGCGGATGTTCCTATTTCTGCCTCAGGGAGGGTAGAGCATGGTTTCACCAGTCATATCCCTTTCTTAGACTCCCTGATACTCCCTAACCTTTCTACTTCCTCTTTTAGCTCTGCCACTAGGCTGAGTACATCATCACATCTCACATAGTTGTTTTTGCTACTGCCATCAGTTACTAGTGAAAGGCTCTGGCACACCCTGCAGCCAGAAACCTGGATGGCTGCATGTTTTTGTTGGAGTTCTGTCTGGAATTGCCACATCTGTTCTGGTGAGTGTAGAGGACATAGCTTTCTGCCGGGTGGATAATATAGCTAAGCTCCTCCTGGGAGGGTGATGACCAATTGAACTGACCTTTTGAGCTGATAGGGTGGTGGTGATGTTCCACCACATGAACTGCTGTGCCAGGCCCTGGCTGACACGCCACGCCCTGTTTGCCCACTTTGTTCACAGCACTCCTGGTCACTAGCGCTCCCTAGGCTGCTTTGTATGGGGGTGGGGGTAGCCACGGTTGCTCTGGCAACACTCAGACCTCATCAACACCTCTTGCAAGAGCTTCAGCCACCTGGCGGGTCTCTCCACTGCCATGACATTTCCCTATTGGGCCAGCTCTGGAGGTACTCACCTCAGTGATTGACTGGTTCAATTACACTATTTTCATTTTGATTTCCTAGTTGTTTTGAATGAAAAACTAAGACTATCTCATGTATTGAAGAAGTAGAAAAGAGAGAACTTGAATTCTAAGGCGGCACTTTCTTGACCTTCTGAATTGCTCCCAACACTTATTTCGGTAACATGATAGAGTACACAGTTGTTTGAATGTGTCATGATGCAGTGTGTTAGTTATGGCGATGTATAGGAGATACTGTTAAATCTGATGCCATCCAACAATGTCGTTTTATCTGATAACATCTTTCAAACAATGTCGTTACAAAGAATGGAAATAAGCACTCTATTCAACTATAATAACATATTAATACTAAACTGAAGAAATGTTGTTCTGTAATCAAGGGGGGCACACTTCAGAGTTTGTAGTTTTTCTAATGTGGGAGTTCACACAGAAGAAATGTGAGCCTTTCAGGGAGGCCCTATGTTGTGTCCTGGCTTCAGAAGTAAATGCATTAACATTAAATTCTGATTACATTTGATCTTAATCAGATAATAATCCTTTTTTCCCACCAAATATAATATGACTAACTAAATTATTCATCCTGCTGGTTCTATATAAAGTTGCTGTAATATAAGCAACACCCTCTTTGTTGAGGCTGTTCAGGCAATGCAACTTCTTCTTAGGTGATCTTTTATCTGCTGATTCTATAGCTGCGTGATTATGTACCTGCACATGAATGAAATTTAAGCCTTTTTGAGGAGAGTACATAAAACTTTTTCTATTTTAAGGAACACGTAACGGAAATTGTAGTATTTTTTTTTCATGGCCTAAGTTTTATACAAATATTAACATATTAACATTTATGTGAGTGGTACCTCAGTTCTTTCATTAGAAATAGTTGTATTGTGCATTATTCACTGGGATAAACAATGCTTAAAATACCAGCAATTTTCAAGTTATCTCCAAAAATTTGAGATAATACTACAATTATTACAAATTATCATCTATTTTATTCTGTAGGTGGCATATAAATTCTCAATTAACACTGAACTATTTGCCTCTTTCTAAAGATTCACACTGCAGACATCTTATTGAACAATTATAAATCCATACCTTTGAAATAATTCAAAATAATTAGTAAAAGTGAGGTTTCACTAAGACCTCTGTTTCATATAAATGCTTAAATGGTCGTATGCTGTCATAAACATTACCAGATTTTAAACATCAGAAATTAGACAATTCTGAGTATTAGGAAATTGTTTTTCTAAAAGTATGTTGAACTTGAAGTCTATACTGCTTTAAGTATAGCTTTTTAAAACTGTATGAAAAAGCCACAAATAAAAATATGTTGTTTGGCAATCAAAACCACAAATATTTTATCTGCCCTTGAATGCTGCTGTTGTATTTCCAGTATCTGGGGCACACAGGTCAATTTATAATAGCTAAACTTCCACCTGTATGGAGTCAACTAATAGATCTGTTGTTTCAGGGTTATTTTTATTTTGTAAATGAATAGAAAATTATAAGTTGAGCTGTCATTTATCAACTAAATTTTGCTCAGGACCTTTACATTTTGGTCACACATTACACTGCTTATTTGCACTTTGATTAGTAGATGTTTGACCAAGTATTTTAGCAAACACAATCTACACCGTTTCCAGTGCAGGAGGTAACAGAACTTTCCAAGCCAGGTGGTGGACAGGAAGAAGTTCTAAGAATCAATATTTCAAGTACTGATATATCTCTATTTACATGACAGTCAAACAGTGGTACTCTCTGAGCTATAAATTGCTAGTAATTGAATGTATATAGCCTATAAAGCTGTCCTTGCAAAAACTGGTACTTTGTTGCTTTTTTTTAAGAAGAGCATTACTAATCTTTGAGGAGGGATAAATGAATCAGTTCTGGGGTAAAATAAAACTCGTGGCAAATCTCGACCATAACCTTACCATGGTGTTTGTTGTGTAAGCGTTCTTTAATCATTATTTTACTTAAAACCCTGTCTACCTTCAAGTAGCAGCAGCTCTCAAGATGTCAAGAAATCTGAACAGATTTTAGGTACCTTGCAAATTACTCTTACAAGAAGCTCGTGTATATGTGGTTAAGTAAATAGGAGCCCTTTGATTAAAATCACAGGTAATATTTTCCTGTTTAGGCTGCTCCTCCATTATTAAATGTTTCTTGAAGAGCTAAAAATAAAATTGTGAGCAATCTTTCTGCACAGGAACCAACCAGTATAAGTAGTTAAATCATATTTAGGTTAGATGCATTTGGGGATAATTATACAATACCAACTGGTGTCCTTTCTTCCTTTCAGACCATCGCTGAGTGTCAATAGACCTGTCTGTCTCTACTGGTGCTGGAACACACAATTTATGAAAATGCACATCTTTGCACTTTTAAACTGTTCTCTTAAAACCCTTTGAGTGGTCTTCAGTTGTCATAAAATATGCAGCCAGACATTCTTAAATATCAGACATCTACATGGATGTGATCATACTTTTTTGTTTATCCTGACATCCAGCCAAAATACTCTCAGGGATATGAAATGGCATTAAGTCCTTATGTTTAAGCAACTGAATCACACTAAGTGCATATAATTACTTGTGGAACTTTGTAAAATCACAGATTTTGTTTTGGTTTTGTTGCAGCTAAGTTTTAGATGTACTTGTGTGAAGGTTTTTATGACGCCTCTGTAAGTGAAGTAAACCCAGTTATCAAGGAAAATAATGATGTCAATGTTTTGCTAGAACCCCATTTTGCTCCCAAATATGCCTGTTGATTTTCTGTTCATTCCATGGAACCATGGGCTATGTCAGCTGTGAATTTTACCCATTGACTTCAAGAGGAACTGTATGTGTGTAAAGTTGCTCAAACGTCTCTGGAGTATGCATATGGTTAGCTCTGAATGGAAGAAAGCACAGGCATAATGATATGTACCAGCATTACTTCCTTACTGTTTCCTGGCAATAGTGACCGAAGGAGAACATCTACCACTTTTCTCAAGCAGTGTATATATACTGAATGATCCTATTGTAACTAAATGGATTTATAATTCCTTACCATATTAACACTGCTTTTATACTATTGCAGAGTTGTTCTCATTGGAATTGATATTCTATCAGTCTTCCATGCAGTGTAAGTAACCATATTGATTACCTCTTGCCCACAGCTTGCTTGAATAACTCTGCCAAATTTTTCATATGAAACTCGGTTAAATTTATTAGAGTCTTTAGCATGATGGCCATTAACTAACTCTCTTTGTTTTTTTAAAGGTTAACTTCCTTGATTTCATTTTTTTAAGTGTAGTCTCACATGAACGTTTAACAACTCTGACTCTAACCACCGATTCTTTGTTTTAAGAAGTTCTTCAGATGTTGGCTATTAGCAGCACCTCGTGACCAGTTTATTGAAACCGGCTAGCCAGTCTAATTTGTAAATCATGTGGTGTTTAGTTTAATGCTCCTTAGAAAACTTCAGAGTGGAAAGTTTTGGAGAAGATTATTACAAACAATTATAATACTGCTAGTATACTTACAGCATACAAATAGATGTAGCATGGCCACAACAGCTGTGTTGGAAAGTCAGTTGTTCCCTTTTTCCTTTGTCATACAAGTAATGGATTTTCCACTAATCAAAATGTTCTGTTAAGTTTAGAAAAAAAAATTGGGAAATGATCATGGCTTAAAAAAATCCATTAACCACGAGTAAGTACTTCACCAGTTGTGCACATATAGTACCATGCATGTTATATGCTGAGTCTTATAATGATTCCTCCTTTAGCTTGTCCACAGATGCAGTTAATGTCCTGTGTGGCTCAGCATTGGCCCTCACTTTTGCTTGTCAATGAGGCCTCTGATAAAAATGATATCTGGACATAGGGACACAGAGAACATATTAGTACATCTGGACTGGTAGCATATTAGGTACAAAATCTGTTCTGCTTTTTCAAAAACTCTTTTGACATTTTTTAGAAACCATAGATTATACTTTGGAAAAATAATTTTTAAGTCTGCAACTTACTTTTGTTTTGGGTTGACTATATTGGAATTTTTTTCCTTAAGTGTAAGACATTTGGTGAATACGAAGTGTCTGAAAACTGAGAAATAAAGTATTAAATTACTTGTCTTCTTCACTTGTCAAGTTACTTGGTAGTTTCCCATATCAATTCTACACATGGTTAAGTGTCAATGCCAATTAAAACTTGACTAGTATATTTTATATTCTGATTTTCAGTATGACCCTATGTGAAATATGCCATAGCTTATAACTTGTCATTATAAAGGTGGTTGCTTATCATCAACACGGTATTTGTAATACGAAGTACGCACTACATAAAACAGACATTGAGCAACATAAAGGATCAAGTTCTACATGTGAAGTTTCTGGTTCTCAGTATCCTGAAAATTAAACACGAAAACTGAGTATAAAACCAAATAAATACAGAGCATAAATGCCAATAATTCACAAAAGAGAATCAAATTAATAACATTTGTCTGCAGCACTAATGGTTTAATTGACTGCTTTTATTACACAAGTTAAAGGAAATAATGACATGTCTGTGTTGTTGCAGCATTATATATTCACTACCTAACATTATTATCTTTAACTGGATTAAAAAACCCCACAGTTAGGAGAACCTTTACTCAGATCAGTTTCAGGAAGCTAGTGATGTTAGCTTCAGTGACATGAATTCAGTCTTACATACAGAATCTGAAATTCCTGTTTGTATCTTAAACTTGTTTATATGTTTGTTTGCTCAGCTGCTACTTATTTCATATTTGGTGCAGATGTTATATATAATATCATCTATGCCATCAGAAAGCTGACAGATATGTTGGAGGTAGGGAATAGACTACTGTAGGTGGTCTGCCTAAAGTTTATCTTAGAGGAAGTTTAAAGCCCACAGGTCACAGAAGTCTGTGTTGTCATCTTTGTTTTCAGTGGAGATATTAGAAAAATAGGTAAATAGCCCTTGTGCCTATAGTTGTCTTTTCTGCAAGAGATTTTTGAAGATGTCACAGAACACTAGATAGTCATGAAATACGGAAAGAGGCTTTTTCTTTCTCATGATATCTTCCTGAGAATAGATCTATGAAGGAAAAAACAAACAAACAAACAAAACCCCTGATTTTTATAGTTGTGATTTGAGATACCTGTTAGGGAGTAATTATACCTCATGTCTTAGAACAAAGTTATCAGAAGCTGTAGCAGAACACTGTAAAATGTTGCAACAATAGAAATCTGAATGCCTTGCTCAGCTGTGGAATTGTAAGGTTAGAAGGAGAGAGGTCTCTGGGCTGCGTTCATTTTGATACTTACCTTAGATGGTGACTAAGAAATACACATTTCCACAGCTGTTTAAATTTGTTCTTGGCACAAAATGAAGAGAGAGAAACTCTCTTAAGATATTTCTACTACCACAGGAGGAGTAAAGACTGTGAAATACCCATGTTCCATCCACATTATTGACATTTTTTTATCATTCTTTTCAAAGACAATTTCTTCTTTAGAGTATAGTGAATTGTTACCTTTTCACAATGAGGATAATATACATTTTTCTTTTTTTGTTTTTACCACCTAATCACTGAATAAAGGAATTACTGTAAGTTACAGTCCTCAAGGCATGTGGCTTATGGGGACTGGAGAGCAGGGCAAGCTGGGCTCAGCCAGGGTAGCTCCATCCCTGGGCATCAGGCACCTCCGTCGGGATAGGGACAAGCCAAGGCTGGGATGGGACATTGGTCCATGGATGAAGGTATGTACCAGCCAAACAGCATCCATGGACAGGCAGGGAAATGGCGGCAGGCAGTGTGTATGATCTGCACCTCCAGACTTCATTGATTCAGGAAATAAGTGACTCCAGACATTTTTTAGGTAAGCTTAGGTTACTGCTGTTCCCCATATATGCTGATTGCCCTGTCCCCCACTTGTTCACCCTGGGTCTTTGCTAGATAGGTCTGTTCCTCTGTGACAATCTGCCAACAAACCCCAGGCATGGGAAGCTGGTGGGATCAGGGCCTGGCAGCTGTGGAGAGCTATGAGTCACAGCTCATTCTCCCTCTCTTGGTGGCTGTAATTATGTCCCCTGCATCTATCCCCAGATTGTGAAGGAGGTGGTGGTTTTCCTTGGGTGCATGTGCTGTGGCACACTTCTGCCCAGTAACAAGCATGTAAGTGTTCCTTTGTGTCACCACAGCAATTTTACACAGAAAAGGGAGACAGAGCCGTTATGTCTGTTATATTCTGCTAACTTATAAATAGTTCTTTATTCATTTATACATTCATTATTTCATTTTCTTCAGAATTTTTATCCCTTTCCAACTTAATGGAGAATTGTATTGATTTAAAGAGAGTTGGGATTTTTCCATGTATTGTGAATAAACAGTACTGTTTTACACTGTTTGGCAGAGGGCAGTAGTGCATCTGGTAACTAGGACAAACCTTTACCTAAATAACATCTGCCAAAATTAAGGGATTATACTCCAAGGTGACAGGTGCCTTACAGACACCTGAGAAAGAGAGAAGAAAAGGGTTTTTAAACAGGCTTATCCTAATAAAGCTGTGGAACGCATGCATTTTGTTTCCTCTTAAGTTAAACTGATAGCAGTTTTTAATGTGCAGGTAGCTTACTGCATCTCCAGTTGTAAAAAATGCTGTTTAATTCTCTTCTTATATTCACCCACAGAGGAGCTTATCTTAATCTTACTTCCTATTATGTCAAGGATACAAACACCACTTAACATTTTTCTGCTGCAAAAGTGCTGGTCATGAGCATAGAAGAGACTTATTTGTATTGTAGTCAATGACCACTGCAATCAAGCTTCCCATATTTTCTGTAATCACACTACTATCCTGAATTCTTTGTTATGAGACCTGCAGTCTGTAGCACTCCACAGTAACTGACTGGAATTTCTGTTGCAGCTACAAAAAAGGGTTTTGAAAATGGAGGCTGTGCCCTTGCGGTATTTAGTTCAATTAAATCTTGTGCTGCCCCTAGCTTTGTATTTCTGTTGAATTAAATATTGATTATCTAAAGCAGCAGAATACTTTTCTGAGGGGAATTTGAAGGTTAGATAGATAGGGAACAGGCAGAGGAGGACCTCTGTTACTTGGACAGATATAAGGTATTGCTTAAGAATGAGCTATTCCTGGTGAAAGTGGACAGCAACGAAATAATTACGGACTCTGGTATTTCAAAATTAACAACTTGCTGACAGGCAAGAAACAGTTAATGTGTGTACTGGAGCATCTGCAGATTCAGGAACCACAATTTACCTAACACTTGGTGTGCCTTTGCTTTGTGGCTTTTCACAAACCCCCTTTTGTAGTGCTGAAACACTAGTATTGCTTGATACCTAGAAAATCTGAAACTATACTGCTGTTAAACTGGCTCAGTGCTATTTTCTGCAATGGAAGTATCTCTTGATTTACAGAAGTCTAACCACAAAATACTAAAGTAGCAGTGCTTGCTGCCATTAACATATTTTTGATCTTAAAAAAAAATAAAAATCACTGGATTTGCTCTCCCTATGTCTTCTTAATAGCTTTTTGTTTTTTTCTTTTCCTAGATTTCTGTCATCATCTTATCTTTTGTGAGTTCTGGGAAATTTCCGTGCTTTTTGAGAGGTAATAGAATTAGTATCTTCCTGTGCAGTTTGACAACTAGATGAAGTGAGAGAAAGAGGTTACTTTTAAACCTCTCTAGAGAAAAGTCTGGCTTCTTTCAGCCACTAAGCACCACATTTCTAGATCTCTCCAATCCTCAATAATACCTAACTCTGTGAACTAAGACACAAGCATTTTTATATTTTGCCCATCTTGTAGCTTTATGCTCCAAATAAAGTTTGATACTGAATTAAAAATTAAGGCTGACGCTGAACAGATTTTACAGAATTTTCCATTCCACCTATTAATATTATTATTATTAATATTCCAAATGACTCAAAGCTAACTTATTTGCTGGTCTTTTTTTTTTTCCAAAAAGTCACTAAGTCAAATTGCATTTATTTGCTTTACCCTGATGCCACCATTTAAGGTTGGGCTGATGCTTAAAGCCGATGGCAGATACCCTCTCTTAACCCCTTTCTTTCCCAGAAAGGGAAGGAAAGGAGAAAAGGGGGAGAGGCTCATGGGTTGGAAAGTTAAAACAACTTCAATAAAACAATAACAATGAAAAAGAGTATAAATAATATTGATACTGTTGCTAATAATAACAGAAATAAAAATATACAAAATGAATATTGAGTTTCCTGATGATGACCATGGGACCACATCCAGTGCCGCACCAGTTTGCAGTGCTCATGTGGCAGGGCAGGCACCTGGATGTCCTGGACTGGACTCCGCCGCAGACAGGAACCAGATTGAGGGATGTACAGATCAGGGTCCGAGGCACAAGAGCAAGCAGAGTCCCACAAAGGTGCCAGCCATGAAGAAAACAGACCTGACCACTGTGACCCCTTAGATTTATACTGAGTATTCATGTGGGTAGGATGGAATACGTCATTGGTCAGTCTTTGATCACCTATCCCCTCTTCAGCTTCCTGCGGGTGCGACCCTTTTCCACCTCCCCCCATGTGAACCACAACAGAGCCCGCAGGGAACAAGCACACACACACACATGGGCCTTTCTGCATAACAATCCCACTTCCACCCCATCAACAACTACAGATATCAAGTGCCATTAACTTTAAAGCAGGCACTGCCTGAAAAACCCATAGTCACCTTCAGAAAATGCAGTTAGTTAGGAAAAACTTGACTGAAGGAAAATCTACTGAAAGGATATATGACGCTGTTTAATCCAAAGCAGGACACTTGAGTAGGAGAAAAATTCAATGTGGGCTCATAAATCACATTACTGGCTTCACTCAAAATTTAACTGGGAGAAATTAATACTAAAATAGTTTTGCTTTGTTAGCAATGGAGTTTAAAAAAAATGTTAATACGAAAGTGTATTTAAATAATATTTGCAGAACAAAAGCCTAATTCTGGATACCCTGTGGACCTGAATGCATGAAGCCATACATATATATATGCGTGGCCTCACTGGCAGTGGGGAGCTAGCTGCATGTTGGAATTTTCTGCTCTGATCTTGGCTCATCTGCAAAAACCTATTGAGAGGCTACTGAGTGGGCCATCTGCAGCAGATGCTCCAGAAGGACATTCTGAGGTGTAGTCCATATGTTTCTACAAGTTTAACTCTAGGCAATTGATAATGGAGGCTATCCTTTTGTCTGCATACAAATGTTTCTCTCTCTAGGACTGAATCCCTCTCCTTGAGTTCTTCAGGGGCTCATTATTTTGCTCAGTTTTGCCTTCTCTTTTCTTCTTTCCTCCTGTCCAGTTCCTTTCTCTGTTCTCTGATTTTTAGATTGTTGTGGCCTGTACATCTTTCACTCTAATTGCTCCTATCAATTGTTTGGTTCATGTATGTATCAAACTTCTGAGCTTAACTTTGGTAAAAATAAATTAGTTCCCTGCCCTGGAAGGGAAAACCGCAATATTGATAATGAACCTGCACTGGCTACTCAGATTTGACATTCCAATTTTTTTTTTGCGTTTTTTCTAACAGGGACGAGGCTGCTGTTACAAAGGCTTCATTGGCAATGGGTACAGCCAAAATGCACAGATTGATTAGTGTTCTCTCCAAAGCCCATTATCTGCTTTGAATCCCAGTTCATTAAAATGTGTTCCGTTTCGACAATACAGAAGCTTGTGAAGGCTACTGAGGCTGTAAAGAGTAATTTTTTAAACATTCCTGTAGGTTTGCATAAAAGCAGAAAAATCAGCTCAAAGTTGAGCTTCCTGAGGTATTCCAGGCTTTGTTAAAAGTGGTTTTGTTGTTATTATCATTTCCATATGTTGCTGGTATGGAGATCTATTCTTTGGAAAAAAGAACTTTCTTAGGAAGTAATAAGCTTATTTAATGAAAATTACATACAGATGCAGATATGCACATGTATGTATGCTCACACACATACTGAAATGAGTCTTCTGAATCAGTTTTCTTGGTTTTAAGCAGGAGGTTTTACATTTTTCTGTCCCTAGTGTCTTATAATTATTTCTACAGGGTGTAAGTAGATGTGCTTATCTTAATTTAAAGTGGACTAACTAATACAGTCCTATTTACCACGGTCATTTAAAAACAGTGTTTTAATACTTTATAAGCAAAACTCTCACTAGTGAGATCAGTAAGCTGAAAATCCATCTTGCAATTATAAATCTTACATGTGAAACTCAATAGCTCAAATTAAGATACACTAATTACACAGCAACTGATAAATAAATTGCATATAATTTAGCAATGTGGTCAGGAGTTCAGCTCAGTTTTTGATGTCTCTAATCACTGAAAGACCAGTTCACCAGAGGGTAAAATGACAACTCTGATGATAAAACTGATAACTACCTAAGAGAGTGTTTAGAACACTCATCTAAGTGTTGAATGCATGTGAAGATTTCTTTTATTCTATAGTTCTAACTGAATTTTTTTCTACTAGTATCTTTAAAATAATTTTAAAGAGGTCTTCCTTCCTATGTTAGGTTCCAATAAATTTTTAATTCTTTCTTCATTTTCACAGATAGCATGTAATTATATTATTTGTACAGACAAAATTGATGCAGTCCAATATGATGGCTCTGGATAAAGATGATGGAATTCAGCTGAGGATTGTCAGTCACCTTTTCATTTTAGCAATTAAGTAGGAGATTTGAGCAATTCAAAAGGTAGTTAAACAATAATGTCAAAAGTTCTGATTTTAGAGATACTTGAGAACACTCAATTCACATGAGAAAATATGTTTAACAAAAATTGACGGGTATGTATAATGATAGCAACAAAGAAGTAGTTAATTTGAAAACTAGGGAAATTGAAATGAAAACTTAGAACTATTGAAGACAACACTTTGACCAGTCAGAATCAAAAGTAAGTAGACCACACTGAGAACAAAATATTCGTAATTACATAAATGCAAAAAAACTAATGTATAGAAAATATTAATCAGAATGCAATAGAAGACAGGATTCTGAAAAAAAAAATTGTTGATCTTTTTTTCAAAAAAACAGGTTTAGGTATTCACATGTTGTTGTGAAAAACAAGTTTTGCTACTACATCAGAACTCAGAGAGATTCTCAAATAGGAACAATTACAATGGTACAATTTAAAGGGAACAGAACTCAGCAATTTCCACAGAGTGCTTAGAGAGTTGAAGAAGGAGTATTAGAAGGAATTAAAATGTGTTTAATTGATCTTAGAAACAATTGTTGTTAATGGGAATTCTACTAATGGAGATTTTACTTGCGGAATCTTGAAATAATCTCTAAGTGCTCCTTTATAATTATTTACTGCTGTTTCCTCTGTTTATAGGCACACAAGGTGATAGACTTCTACATAAATGTAAAGAAGATCTTTTGTACTAAATAATCTGAAACTCACTCTTTACACATCAATTTCTTTAAAATTAAAAAAAAAAAAAATGGGAAAAAAAAGAGTATTTCCATATAGCCATACGTAAAATCATGCAGTTCAGCACTCAGTGTGACATCCACACTTAGAGAAGCAGAAAAATCAGGAGTTAAGTTAGCCAACTCCAAAGGATGCCAGGATGGAGGGGATTTCTCCTCTCTTTTTCCTGCTGATCTAGTGTGTCAGGCTGAGCAGTTGTACCAAAGGTGCCACTATGCACACAGTCACCCACACAAACCTGTAGAGAGTGGTGCTTTCATCAGTACTTGGGGAAACCCAAGCACAAGCAATTTTCTCCAGTCCTGTTACTTTTTCCAGGTGGTAAGGATTGCTTTTTCCTACTGAAAAACAAACACACCTTCACTCTTTTTATTTATATGCACACGGATGTTCACAGATCCCTCAATGACTTTAAGTCTGTCTAATAATCCAGGCAGGATTACTCCTTGCCTGGTCACTAACTCAGAACCTGACTGTTTCTAGGTGCAGCATCCTCCTTGCTGGCTGATTCAGCTTGAAGTTCACTCATGAATCACACCTGCACTCATGGAGGGCAGAGCGCAGGCTCCCAGAAAAAACAGTGAGTCGTGGGGTTTAATAAGAAGATAGGGTAGACTGCAGTGACCAAGTGAAGGGCTGGGACAGAGAAGCAGACTGCCCAGCAGCATGTTTTCTCACAGACAGATCTTTTAACACCCCCTCCATCCCATTTTCCTCCCTGATCAACCTTGATTGTTCCTTTTCCCCAACTTCGGCCCTTCCTCTAAACATCCTATAACAGGATTTGCGCACTTCCACAAAACATACTGTAAGAAATCTTGTACAGTCCCACAAGCCCCCTCTAATGTCCCATCCTAAGTGTCCTCTTTCCCACAGCATTCATGATAGTATCATTTCCCCTGTCTTTCCAGAAACAAGCATCTGTTGGAACCTCCTCTTTATGAACATGTTTGTGAGTTTTTTAGTGACCCATCAGATCTGAGAGCTCTGTTCTTTGTTACTGTTTCCTTTGTCTCCTGTTCTACAGAATTTATCTTGGTTTAATTTGTTACTTTTCCTATATCTTTTGCTAGTCTTTTATGATGAACAAGTATTAACCACATACTCTCAGAAAGCAGATATGCTTCCATTCTGCTTATCCCTGAATTAAGGATCAAGAAAAAACTAAAAAAATTCTAAAATACTGCAAATAGTTAGAGGCGTGTATGAAAAAATGAACAATAGATCTATTTAATTGCTTAAAAATTAAATATAAATGGATAGGCAGAGGAATATCAAATCAAGATATAAGAGAGTCAGTGCAGAGTAGTAGTCCCTGAAGACACAGAGAAGCACTGGAAATGACAGTTTTGACCACCTTCCTTCTTATTTTCCCTGTATTTTTCCCTCTTTGATATTCATTTTCTTGTTTGTTTAGATGTTCCTAGCACTAAGTTTGCAGTAGAATTGTTTTGAACTGGGATTGTTGGGATTGTAAGAATTGAAGAACATAGGAACAACATGGGAATTGCCTTCAAAGGGATAAAGAGAATTCTTGATCTTTTTCAGCACAATAACTATAATACTGCCTAGTGAGATCACTAGGATGCCACTACATTTACTGCTTCTTCTTAATGGACTTGGTGCATTGCCTTTCACTTTTCATGTTCTTACTGGCTCAGAAATTTTAATATTGAGTTTTTCAGGAAGTGAAACTGCCAGTAATCTACTGAATAGGCTATAGTTGCCTATAAATAATTACCTAGATCTGGTTATAGCTCCATTGATCTTATATTTAATTTTGTTCTTGGTAGTACCTTCAAGTCCACAAATGTCTTCTCTACTTTCTGTATGCCTCCTGACGGTCAGTTTATCAGCATTTTCATAAAATTACTACTAAAGAGATAGAAATTTCCTTGATTTCAGATAATTTTGCAATTATTTTTATTTTCATAGCCCATGGAAACTACTTCTCCCTCTCATAATCTCATATTAGTGTCAGATAAGAGTCAACTATTTAATTCCCCAGTTGTAGTCCAAGTTTTATTCTCACTGACAGTTTTTCAAAGATTGAATCTTATTTTCCCAGAGCCTCATCTCACTGTAGAATATTGTAGAGACTTTGAAAATACTTTCTGTAGTATTATGGGGGTTTTAGGATACTTATGAGGTTGAATAGCTATTTTCATCTAAGTATGTTATATCAGTCATTTTTTTTTTACCTTCTGTCCCTTCCATGAGATGATACTGTTAATTCTAGAATTTTCTTGGATATTGAGATTCTTTTAGTGATTCTTTTAATAGTAGGTGTTTCTGATAATACAAACAGTTACAATAAACTTACTCCCATTTCCTTTATCATAATTTTTCCTGCAAGTTTTTCCTCGGCAACGAGCTTGAAAGTTGCCAAGTACACATCACAGTCTTGTAACTTTTTCATATTTTTGAAAATTTGAGACATCCTCCTTTTCCATTGCTAATTTCTTTCTCTATGCCAAGTCTTTTTATTCAGGTAAAGACATTACACAAATTTCTTAGCTCCATGATTTCAATAATTAGAAAAGTGATTACATTGAGGATTTACTTTTGACTTGTTTAGCTTAGCATTAGTTCTCCTGATAGGTGGATCTGTCAAGCCCACGGAAACATGTAAGTCGTTCCACCATGTTAAGTACATGCAGTTTGTAGGAAAGAGTCCTGCTTTATTAGACACCTTGTATTAAAAGCTGGGACACTAGAATGTTGCAGCTCAAATAGTAGTGTGGGCTTGATGAGAAAATTGAGTTTGAGAGACTGTTATTTGTGCTACAGATAATACAATATAATGGCTCCTCTGGGCCTTTATAATGAAGAATAGTAATGAAAGTCATTTGTCCAAATAAAGAAAGTGAAATTATTTTAAAAATAAGTAATTGTGACTTTTCTATCTGTTTTCAAACATTCTGCAGCACTGTAAACACTGAATTAAATTTAGCCCTTAACACCATCTTAATAAGACCATTCTTATTCTTACAGTATCAAATACTCGTACAAATATGAAAACTCAAGATGCAGTATGTAATGTTTCTGTGCTTCACAACCACAGTTGATACATGTGCCTGTAAATTAAATTCTTGATCAAAGCTGCTGTCAAGTTTAGATCTCATATTCATGGGCTTTGTACATGATACTAGAACCATCTTCTGCTTAACAAGTTAGGAAAATTAAAACTTGACTCTGAATAAGAAAGTATTGTTAGTCCTTTTTCAAATGCATTCCTGACTTAATAAGAGTATGTATTGTTGAAAAATCCAGGTTTCTAGCAGTCATAAGTTACAGTATCTACAGATGAGTGCATGAGTTTAAACTACCAAAACTTGGATGACTAGATCAAATTAAATATTTAAATGTGAGAATCACATCATCATTCTGGTATTGGATAATGTTGAATATAACCACTTCCGTTCGTTTTACCCTGAAAAAATATTTGTTCTGTCTGGACTGTAATATACAAAGAAAAATATGTAGTTTATTTACCAAAGATTAACTGAAATAGAGAATAGTAAAGAAAACTGTAGGCAAACTAGAAAACTGGGAAATGTTGTGGCATGTATGATCAAAAAGACCCAATGAATCTTTGAGTTTTCAGGTTTTTCATTGTTTTATTAAAGATGAAATCTTAAAACACTATTCAATATGCTCAGCATGATTACAGATCTCCTACTGACCTGGAAAACTTTACATGATCCACATGGACTCAAAACACTGACAACGAAGAGCTGTTCCTTCTGTTTAGCATTTGTACTCTCATTCTCAAGTTAAGAAATCATATATCACATTAAAAACAGCAGCAAGCTTTTCTACTCCAGTTCCTCTCTGCAAGTGATCTGTCATAGAAAGCAAACATTTAAGCTAATTATGTTTGCAAGTATATTTGCTTTCAGTTCATCTAGATTTTTGAGCTAGTCATTTTGTTGCAAGCCAGACAACTAATTTTTAGAAAGTAAGTTTCTTTTCCTTGCTTTGATTATTAAAATTGTGCTTTACACATACTTCTGTTCAATGGAAAAGTTGATTTTCTCTCTCTATTCTGTCTTGCCATATGGAAATAAGTGTTCACTACCTCTTAGAATGGGACTCCAATGTTTATAGTGAAAGGTCAAAAAGAACATTAGCCTCTTTTTACTGAGCAGAACTACTTGGAAGAACAAAATGGGGCTTGTTTTCATAGTGAATAGGAAGCATGGATTAAGACCAAATTATTCCACTACAACTGTCTTTAACATAGCTGTTCACAAAATGAAGGAAGGAGTCCATGGCTACTCAGAGGTCAGTTGCTACTACTTAGCTTCCCAGCAGGAAGGGAAATAATCACAGCGGCAAATGCCTGAGAAGCTGTTGCAGAGTTCCTGGTGGCCAGGGGCTCCCTCATCTCCACTTTCTGCCTAGCCAGAACTTACTCATCAGTGCTCCCTAAGTCACCTTTAGCTCTGAGAGTTACAGTCAATGTCCTGGATTTCTGCAGCAAAAACCCACATGGTCTCAAGTTGATTGCAACTTGGGAATGAAATAATTTTTATTTCTTATGAAAAGATATCTGATAATTGGAGTTGCTCAAGGGAAATAAGGCATACCTCCAAAGCCAGAATAAATACTCATGTTGTCTGTTACTAGGGAAGGAAATGTTAACCAGTTGGAAACTGAAGCAATGAAAGTGAAAACACTAATTATACCACATGGGAAAGACAAATAATGACATGTTAATGTCATTTTTCATCCTTATAACCCTTTTTATCTTAATTGTTGGTTTATGTCTTAATTAATTCTTCTTATCCAGGTTTTGAATAAGCAACTATTTTTCATCTATACACATATTTGAAATAGTTTCCACTTAAGAATTTTCCCTTACATGAAAAGTTTCATAAGCTTCACACTCCCTCAAAAAAGGGTAGTGACTTTCAGAAGGACAAATGATGAGAGTTGTTAATTTCTGTTGGATATTGCATAGAGTTTTACTGAAAATCCCCTGACATGTCTTGCTTCCATTTTCAAACAAATATTCAGGAATTGTTCATGCATTCCAGTTAATAACACTTGTGCCCTTTTTTTTTATTCAAAACCCTTGGAGCAAAACCAAAGGATCAGAAGCTAAATATAAAGACAATAGTGTGTAAAATAAGGATTATATGTGAAAGAAATATATACAGTTTTTAACTAAGAAATGTATTCTACCCAGTGTCTGATGGGTTGTGTTGCAATAGATAGTGTATAAGAAAGTTCTCTACATTACAAAATCAGTCATCTATGTATTATATTTATTTTGTACTTGTTAGTTTTAATCTACTTCAAGGATAAATTTTAGTGCTGTAAGGTTGAAAATCATCTGAAAGGGTTTTAAGACTTTCCCACTTAGTGAGTCATTGTGTCAATTTATCAAAAGCTATGGTGGGAATGTAACCAAAAGCCAATGCCATGGAGTTGTCTCTTTCATGCTCTAGTTTTGGCACCTGTTACTGAATTCACTCAGAGAGAAAGTACCAGGCTACAATGACCTTCTGCTGGTTTATTCTCTAACTTTTCAGTCCTTAGGTGAATGACTATAGATTCAATATACACATATTGTGTATGTATATACAGGAAGACACATACATTCACTAATGCTATAGGGGCATACATGCACTAATTGCCAGCCTTGGAAGGTTTCCATTTACTAATTATAGCATTTTTAAAATAGACTGTACAATGACTTAATCTTAGGTTGAACATTCTAGCAAAGAGTGTGCATTGTCTGAAATATTACTATAAAAGTTATTTCCTATTTATAAAAGCTTTACAAATTTTAAGAAAATGCATAGCCACCTACAATATATTAACATTATTCTTATAAAAGTTTTCTTTGCAAGACATTGTGAAAAATTTTTATAATGTAGCCAGTTTATTACTAGCAAAATTATTCTAAATAATATCTACATTAGTTAGTTAGTTGTTTTTATGACACATTTGTGTGATATTTACAATGGAGCTGAGCACCGGCACAGGTTCCCGAGAGATGTGCAATTTCAACCCTTGGAGATATCCAACACTTAACTGGATGAGGCCCTGAGCAACATGCTGTAACTCTAAAGTTGATTCGGCTTTGTGCAGGGAATTGGACCAGATGACCTACATAAGTACTTTCCAACCTAAATTTTTCTATCATTCTATTCTAATTAGAAAAGACCAGATTTTATTAATATGATAGTAGATGTTTATACAGTAGTTTAGTAATACAGGAGACATGAGAGTTTAAGTGAAGATATGCACAGGAGTGAAGTTTGTATGTTCTTTTGTAAAATATCATTCATAATTCAGCAGAACCCTACAGGAATCAAAGTTGACTTTTTCAGTTGTGCATTTTGTGAACATAAGAGATGTGTGGAAAATATGGAAACAACAGAGAAAACACCTAAAAGTATGCAACTTTATTTTTCCTTCATCCTCCCCACTGACCTTCTTAAGAAAAACAGCTCCAGTGCAGATGCGTTCTGCAACAGACCAGGGAGTTGCAGCATACGGGCTGGGGGGCTGGGGCTGTTTCCTGAACCAGGGCAAACCCAGGGGAGCACCGATACCCACCAGGAGCCAGCAGCTCCCACCAGAGAGGCTGACAAAGCATGGGTAGGGCCATGAATAACAGCAGCCACCCCCTCCTCCCACAAAAGGCAACCTGAGGGAGTACTAACGACCAGGGCACGCTGAATTAGCCAGAGCGTGGTGCAGCAGTTTGCATGGGAGGGTGCACAGGGAAGGCATCTCTTCGAAAGAGGGACACTCCACTGGCCGAGTGGAGAGACTTGAAGTACACATAACCGAGCAACAGGGCACTGTTCTGTGACCATCTTCACAGACCAAGGGCACTCATCCTACCTGATCCTTAAGGCGGAATGGTGGGCACTCATCTGAGAGCAAAGGTTGCAGTCCTGGCTGGGGAGTCTGCACCATCTACCCCAGCAGTGGCCAATGGGGGAGTCGGCCCCATCTCCCCCAGCAGTGGCCAATGACTCCGTGCAAAAGGAGCTGCTGAAGGCAGAGGCTTCAGCACAGACCTCAGACTGCAGGAAGTGCATAAATCTTTCCCTTGGGGCAGGGACAGGCAGCAGACCTTCCTGCAAACGGTGTTCCCAGGTAGAGGATTTCCTGGAGAGCTGGCTGAGCTGCAAAAGGCAGTGAGAAGACTCCGTAACATCAGGGATGCTGAGAAGGAGACAGATAGCTGGTTCCAAGCACAGTCTGCAGTGGACCCACAGCCCATAGCCAAATGGCCAAAAACTCACCCACCAGCCCACATAGAAGGGAGAGGGTCCTGTAATGCAGAAGAGTGGAAGCTTCAATGGTAAGGGCCTGCAGGGGGAAGAGACCTCCGCCAAAGCCTGAGATACCCTTGCAAAACTGCTTCACTGTTGTGCAGACTGAAGAGGAAAGACTCGTCACATTGGGAGAGATGCTGGAGCTGAGTAAGGCAGCCCAATCTGCTCTTCATATAATAACCAGTACAACTAAGAAAAAGCAATAGGTGATAGCAGTAGGCGACTCTCTCCTGAGAGGTACATGGGCACCTATTTGCTGATCTGATGCAGTTTCTAGAGGGGTGGGTGCTCCTTATCAGGGACTTGTACATGTCATGTCACTGAGAGACTATCAAGCCTTGTACGTATCTGCTGTTGTTTTTTCATGAGGGCACCAGTGATACAGCCAGAAGCAGTCTGAGGAGTATCAGGAAGAATTACAGAGTCGTAGGAGCAGTGGTAAAAGAGTCTGGAGCACAGACAATTTTTGCATCCATCTTCCTGATCAAAGGGAAGAGGTCTGAAAGGGCCGGTGGAATCTGGCCAATTAACAAATGGTTACAGGACTGGTGCCACAGGCAGGGGTTGGCTACTTAGACTATGAGACTTGCTTTGAGAAACCTGGTCTACCGTGGGCTGATGGGCTCCATCTGTCAGAGAAGGGGAAAAGCGTCTTCAGGCATAGGTTTGCCAGGCTGGTGAAGAGGGCTTTAAACTAAAGTTGCCACAGGAGAGGAAACCCAATCCATCCCACTGCTACCAGTGTGATGCTAGTGTCAGCAACAGGTGCCTAGAGCCTGGAGAGGGATCACAGGCTGACCACAGAGCAGCTGAAGAGCAGCAAAAAGTAATCCCAGCCACTCCAGCCAGTAAGTCACCTTCATCAAGGGCCCAACTTAAATGCCTCTATGCAAACACACATGACGTGGGGAATAAACAAGCGCGGTTAGAGATGTGCGCATGCCTGCAGCGATACAATCTTATTGGCATCACGGAGATGTGGTGGGACGGCTCCTATGACTGCAGTGTTGGAATGAAAGGATACAGGCTCTTTAGGAAGGACAGCCAGGAGAGACAAGGAGGGGGTGTTGCTCTCTATGTCATTGATCCACTGGAGTGCATGGAGCTCTGCCTGGGGATGGATGAGGAGCTGACAAAGACCTTATGGGTCAGGATTAAAGGGAGGACAGGGACAGGTAACATTATAGCGAGGGTCTGCTACAGACCACCCAACCAGGAAGACGGAGCAGATGAGGCCCTCTATAGACAGATAGGAGTAGCCTCACGTTCACAAGCCCTGGTCCTTATGGGGGACTTCAACCATGCTGATATCTGTTGGAAGGACAACACAGTAGGGCATAAGTAACCCAGGAGTTTCCTGGAATGCATTGATGATAGCTTCCTTCTCCAAGTGACAGAGGAACCAATGAGGAGATGTGCTATGCTGGACATTGTTCTCACTGACAGGGAGGGTCTGGTGGGGAGCATGAAGCTCAAGGGCATACTTGGCTGTAGTGACCATGAAATGCTGGAGTTCAAGACCCTCACGGCAACGAGGAGGGTGCACAGCAAGTTCACTACCCTGGACTTTTCAGGAGAGGAGACTTGGGCCTCTTCAAGGAGCTGATTGGTAGAGTACCATGGGATAAAGCCCTGGAGGGAAGAGGGGCCCAACAAGGCTGGTTAATATTCAAGGATCTCCTCCTCCAAGCTCAGGAGTGATGCATCCCAACCAAGAAGAAGTCGAGCAAAAATGCCAGAAGGCCCTCGTGGATAAACACGGAGCTCTTGGACAAACTCAAACACAGAGAGGAAGCCTACAGAGGATGGAAGCAAGAACTGGTAGCCTGGGAGGAATACAGAGAAATTGTCCAAGCAGACAGGGATTAGGTTAGGAAAGCTAAAACCCTGATAGAATTAAATCTGGCCAAGGATGTCAAGGGCAACAAGAAAAGCTTCTATAGGTACATCAGGGATAAAAGGAAGACTAGGGGAAATGTAGACCCTCTCTGGAATGAAAGGAGAAACCAGATATCCTGGGATACAGAAAAGGGTGAGTTACTCAACAACATTTTTGCCTCAGTCTTTACTGGCAAGTATTTCAACTGCCCTAGTTGCAGAAGGCAAAGGCAGGGACTGGGAGAATGAAGAATCACCCACTGTAGGAGAAGATCAGGTCTGAGACCATCTAAGGAATCTGAGGGTGCACAAGTCCATGGGACCTGATGAGATGCATTGGCACGTCCTGAGGGAACTGGCGGATGAAGTGGCTAAGCCACTATCCATCATATTTGAGAAGTCACGGCAGTCTGGTGAAGTTCCT
>NW_009614569.1:0-12041 GCF_000690535.1 Cariama cristata | reverse complement strand
TACCCCCCACTTTTAAAAAGGGAAAAAAGAAGACCTGGGGAACTACAGGCTGGTCAGTCTCACCTCTCTGGCCAGTAAGATGATGGAGCAAATCCTCTTGGAACCTATGCTAAGGCACATGGAAAATAAGGATGTGATCAGTGACAGCCATCATGGCTTCACTAAGGGCAAATCATGCCTGACAAATTTGGTGGCCTTCTACAACAGGGTTACAGTGTTGGTGGACAAGCGAAGAGCAATGGATGTCATCTACCTGGACTTTTTACACTGTCCTGTGTGATATCCTTGTCTCTAAATTGGAGAGACATGGATTTGATGGATGGAGCACTTGGTAGATAAGGAATTGACTGGATGGTTACATTCAAAGAGTTGCAGTCAATGGCTTAATGTCCAAGCGGAGACTAGTGGTGAGTAGTATTCCTTAGGGGTCAATATTGGGACTGTTTAACATCTCTGTCGGTAACATGGACAGTGGAAAGGAGTGCACCCTCAGCAAGTTTGTTGTTGATACCAAGCTGTGTGGTGCGATCGACACACTGGAAGTAAGGGATGCCATCCAGAGGGACCTTGACAGGCTTGAGAGGTGGACCCGTGCGAACTTCATGAAGATCAACAAGGCCAAGTGAAAAGTCCTGCACATGGGTCAGCGCTACACCAAGCACAAATTCAGGCTGGGAGGAGAAGGGATTAAGAGTAACCCTGAGGAGAAGGACTTGAGAGTGCTGATTGATGAGAAGCTCAACATGACCCAGCGATGTGCACTTGCAACACAGAAAGCCAACTGTGTCCTGGGCTGCATCAAGATAAGTGTGACCAGTAGGTCAAGGGAGGTGATTTTCACCCTCTACTCCACTCTAGTGAGACCCCAAATGGAGTACTGCTTTCAGCTCTGGAGCCTCCTTCAAAAGAAGGACATGGACCAGTTGGAATGAGTCCAGAGGAGGGTCATAAAAATGCTCAGAAAGCTGGAGCACTTCTCCTACGAAGACAGGCTGAAACAGCTGGAGTTATTCAGCCTACAGAAAGGATACCTTAAAACAGCCTTCCAGTACCTAAACGGGGCCTACAAGAAAGACGGGGAGGGACTTTTTACAAGGGCATGTGGTGACAGGACAAAGGGCAATGGTTTTAAATGGGAAGAAGGAAGATCTAGATTAGATATTAGGAAGAAATTCTTTACAGTGAGGGTGATGAGGCACTGGAACAGGTTGCCCAGAGAAGTTGTGGATGTTCCATCCCTTGAAGTGTTCAAGGCCAGGTTGGATGAGGCTTTGAGCAACCTGGTCCAGTGGAAGGTGTTCCTGCCCATGGCAGGGGAGTTCGGACTAAATGATCTTTAAGGTCCCTTCCATCACAAACCGTTCTATGATTCTAAAAAACTGCACAGCACTTGAAAATGTGAGAAATATTTCCTAACATAGTCTTAAATTAAACTAAGACATAAAGTCTCAAACTATGTAATCAGACTTTTCTACTTAAAAAAGAAAAACAAAACCAAATCCCAATGATTTTTACTGTTGGATTGTTTCTTCTAACTTCTTACAGCAGTAAGCTATAAAATATTTCAAATCTTTTGCTGTTTCCTTCTTTTGTCAGTAATAGTTACATTTTTCATTAAAATATTAGGCTTCACAGACAATAACCTTATTAAATGTCCTTTTTTCTGGTCTCTCCTGGACAGTCTTTACCATCTGCACTCTTGCAAGCCTGGATCCCTTTCTCAATGTAATTTGCTGGAGGGAAGAAGAAAAAGAAGTTACAACAGAACCTCAGAGGCAATTTCACACATCTGTTCCTGCAGGTGATCTTTCATTCTTTTTCATTTATAATTAATGAAAAATAATGGTGCTGACACAAGTTAATTACTATGAAAAATTACAGTTTATGCTATTCATTATTTTAATGGCAAATTACTTGAGATTTTCAAACACTATGCCTAAGCAATTAGAAGTGTTCATAAGGAGTTCACCTGTGATATTTTTTTTATGAGTTTGCACTCTGTGCAGTGAAGGGAACACCCAATGTTTTTCATTAACAACCAAGATAAAACAACAAGAGATATCAATCACCAGTCTTGTGTCTGAGGGAGGAAAATGAAGAATAAACTGAGCATATGTTGATGTAGTAGAGGTCAACAAACAACACACAAAGATATTCATTATAGTTAAACTTCTCTCTACAGATCTAGAGGATATATTATTAAACCTTGTCATTTTAAAATGATCTAATGTAAGTAATTGGAAATACTGTTGTATCTTCTTCAAAATATTAAATTAATTGTTTGAAAAATAAAATTAATATTCTCCTAATTAGCACATGTAAATTAGGATGTTTCTTCTATATCTGGCTTTTCTTATGAATACACAAATTCAAAAGTATATGTGGTATTTTTCAGATAATTAAAGATAGTGTGTGGTTGAAACATACTAAACTAGTCTGGTGTGTCTAGGCAAATGACTACAAAAATTACTTACTCAATGTATTTGGAGTCAATAGTAGCTGCATTTCACTTAAAAAGCTGAATTAACAAGAAATAGTATTCTTTTTACTATCACTGGTGTATATTTTGAACAATGCGTGGATTAACACAAAAATTAGCTCAAGAAGTGCTGTTAAATCTGTTTATCTTTCATCTAATTAACTTTCAGGTAGGTTAAATCCTAGTTCATTAGTCAACAATCTACTGCTATGTTAAGCTTATAGAAATCATATCCATTTCAGTGCAAGGATTATCACAAATCACAGAACACAAATTGTAAAATAGCACTTCAGTATACATTAAACACTGAACCCAAAACCAAAGTCATAGTGCCAGGATAAGATTTTACAGCAGAATAGAAATCACAGGAACCATTAAAAAAAAAACAAAGTAGTGTATGGAAAAATGAAAAAAAAGAACCTACATTTCAATACTTTGAAAATACTCTAGACAGCATTAAGTGGCATGATTTCCATAGATATGTTGCTTCTGCCTGGAGTACATCAATCAAGTACATCAGTCTGGTACACAAGTACATAGGAAAAGATAGACATTTCTGACAGATCTCAAATTTCTGACAGATCTATGGGAAAATAGCCTGTCAGAAATTGCCTTACTTTCATGCATTTACTGAATTACATTTCTTTTGGAACATCAAAATACATTACCTGAGAACTTTTACACCATATGTAGAATATCTCTCATGATTTGAAGCTTAGGTTTCTCTTAATGTTTTTTATTTATTTATTTATATATTATTAATGAAGCTTGGAAAGAGTCAGGATGCCTGTTAGATCACCAGCAAACTGTAGACTTAACAGTGCTCTTCTAAATTTGTAGCATTGCTACTATGCACTTCAAAAGCAAACATGCACCAACTATAAACAAATTGTGCTTTTGTGATGCAGACAGACACTCACTGGGGACTATTCCAATACCATTGAACTCATTTTCATTTAAAGTTAATAAATACATGACCCAGGATCTTCAAATCTTGAAGTCTATTATCTAGGCACTAACCAACTGTTGTTCCTCTACTTCTCTGTTACTTGCTTAGATTTTACGTAACGGATTAAATACAGCAGAGATGTTTCCCACACACACAAAAAAAGTATTTACTTAGATTCTCTACCTTCTATGCTCCAAAGGAAGAGCTCTGGACTATTTGGCACTAGCTCCAAAATCAGTTGCAGAAACAATCTATTAGTGCTGAGAAGATCTTGGTCCTAAAAGACTTTTGTAGGTTAAGTCAAGGAGATGACAAAGAGATGGTCTCATCAACCACCAAAATATTGTAAGATTCAAAGGCGTTTTATTAGCCTACCAGTATATACTTTTAAAAATACTGTGGCAATCAAAAGTATAGGTCATCACATCAATAAATAGTGTCTTCTGTGTTATTGTTCCTGACGGTAACTAAGTCTGTGAGGTCTATGATCTGTGGAAAATAGTAGGTTTTGGAAATACCTAGGAAAACAATGTCTGTACTTGTAGAAAAGCTTTTTAAATGTTTTCTTGTGAAAATTTTGCAGGTTTTTTTCTTTTAGCCTGGATCGATGCTTGAAATGTATTCCTTTCTTGTTTTATCACTCTCATATTAAACAAATCGATTAAATATGTGAATCTGTGCAGCTCTCAGATACTTCCCCTCTTGAGTCATAACAGCAAACAACAATGAATTCGCCTACACTAACCACTTATATTTTAAACTTACGTACTTGTAGGGTTGAAACATATCTGCATACATTTTGAAAGTATTGGACCAGAATCTCACTGGTTTTGAATTGTCATAATTCCATTGTAGGCACCAGATCTTCAATAATTTGCAACCTAATTTTGACGTTATAACTCGTCTTGATTCTGGAGTTACCCAATTTGGTGAACTGCGATTAGACATCACACTGCATTCCGAATATGCATATAGGTTTCCAGGGCATCTAGAAAGTTTCCAGTAATACTACTCAAGTACTACCGCTTTAACAAATATACTTAAGGAAAATAACCTTAAAACAAATTCTGTTGTGCACAAAATGAAGAAAGATTTCATGGTGTAGAGTTACTAGTGTTAAAGCTTCAGGTTAAGCAACTGACTGCCCAAATCTAGGGAATATGAAATATGTTTAATCCACTTGATTTTCTCTTTGATGTCTTCTTCCTTGTCTTTTTACTTGGTGAAATTACTGTGAATTTTATTCATAGTGAACCATATAATGATACCAATTTTTAAACAGGTCTTTCTAGTGCCTTCCAAGATTCATTATATTTAAAGATTGTAGCACAACATGGCCATGATTTTTTGACTGCAAATCCAAGAAGGAGTACATCTTAGGTCTAAAGGTTGAATTTGCCAGTAGTTGAATATTAAGAATTGGGTTAACAATAAAAGATTCAAAGAAGGAATAATATGATTTGAAGAAAAAAAAGAAATAATGTGAACGGCTAGGAAGATGGCCTTCTCTGCCATGGAAAGCAGGAGATTAAAAACAAAAACAGCTGAAAAATATAATTCTTATCTTCCTTTTTGTATAACAAAAACTTTTACATCACATTGTAATAGCATAACCATTTCAGCTATATATGGACAGGGAAGTTGCTGTAAGTTGCAGCCACAATAATACCTTCGATACATGTGATAGGCAGCCTTTTTCCTACGTGGATGGAGATTCTGGTGTGGTATGGGAACTTCAATGAGTTTCAAACTTCCACTCAGTGGAAAGAACGTAATGTCGTAGTCTAAGTAATTTGACAGAAATGTTATTGCTTGCTTATGTAATTTTTATTGCTGATGATCAAATCATGCATGGTTTTGATACTCATGGATATATGGTCAGAATTAGTGATGTAAATCATCATCTCTGTGGTAAAAGAAGATCCATGTCTCAGTTGCCAGAAGTCTTTACGAGCTCAGCTCCAGCTCAAGTCATACCACATGTATTTATCATACTCAATCCATGGTTGAATGAAGATGAAAACGTCTTGAATGAATAGATTCATGGTTAGGTTTTAAGGATTTTACTGGAAAGCAAATTCTGATGTTCTTTATACACACATAGTCACAGACATGTATCTTTCCATCTATTTTACAGAATACTAAAGAATATTATGGTGCTGGATATGCAACTTAACATGAACAGTATATGACTTCCTTCATCCCTGCTCCATCTGCTCTAGATTTCTTTGCTTTTTTTTCCTCTTAAAAGTTGAGGGAACCCATTTACCAGTACAGATGTAAAGCAGTTACTGACTGTGGTCATGTAATGAAACAAGACACATTAAACATTTTATTCCCATTATGACAACTACAGTATACTAAACCCAAACCTTCCCCCACTTTTGAAAAGGCGTTTGATGCTTTTTGAAAAGGCTTTCTAAAGAAAGAAAAGAAAGGTGGTAAGAACCACCTCAGAAGGCTCAAGTAGAGCATTCAGAGACAGCTACCTTACATAAATGCTGAATTAAATTGACTTAGAACAAGTTCTGCTCCATAACATTTTATTTCAGAGGAGAAGCTTCTCCAAAGTTTTATATTGCATGTATACTCATTGTTTTGCAATTATGTTCTTATTAAAATTTTATTGAAATTTTAATCTGCAATAGATATTTCAGCATTGATCTAAGTAGACTTCTAATACATTTTATCTATAATAAACACACTTAATAGAATTTTCTCTGAGGGAGCTCTGAGTTGCCAACCAAGTAAGACTGAACTGTACTGCGAAATTTTGTCATACACTCTTGATATGTACATAATCAGCTCTAAGTATGGAATAGTTCCATTCACTTTTATATTACTGTGATTTTTTGTCAACGTTTATAATGTGTGTCTTAAACCTCTTACCGTAGGAGCAACAGAAGAGAAACATAAAGGAAAAAATGTATGTATTTTTTAAAAGGTTTGATAGTGTGGAAAACATGAGTTGCTTTAAACAGCATTTATAAAGCATGACCCACAAGGTATCATAAAGTTCGATTCATAGTTTACATGTAATATCTTTTATTGGGCTAAATTTTACAAAGTCACTTCTAATATTTCATTTGAGAATGTCTCAGAGGTCCATCTACAATCTCGTTACTAAAGGCAATAATAAAGAAGATATGACACTCACTGCAGTGTGGTTATTACACAGATACTTGCACATTTAAAATTGTTTACCAAAATAACTGGACGGTGAATAACAAGATCTAAAAATCTAGTCATGTAATTGACTGTAATTGAAAATGTCAGACAGTTGTACGCTACACTTAATGACTGCAAGTGAATGGTTCCATTAACTGGTTATAGACCCAAAATAAGGGAGTCAGTCCCCTATTTTTATAGGGGACATGAAAGATTCAAGGAGCTGAAAGTACTTCCTGTTTTAAACTTCTATGCATTTGCCAGGAACTTGGAGTAATGTTGAGACATTTAACGTTTCCTGCCCAATTAAGTTGGAAAATAAACAAACCATTTTTGTCCAGCACATCCTGGGCTTTAGCACATGTAGAATATATGTAAAATAGGCTGGAGGAATAAAAACCTGCCACCGGTGGGACACAGAACTGTGACCTCCACACTTGAATCTAAGATTCAGCACTTCAAACCTATAAGGCCTCAGATCAGATGATAGGCACCTGGGGTGAAAGATAGCTGAACAAGTACACATGTTAGCAGATATCTGTATCTGTAGAATAACCTCTGTATATGCTACATCTGTAGAATAACCTATTCACATGCTGCTCCCCAGATAGTCCAAGAACAGAAGCAGGCACTTTTAGTGTGTCATTGTCTAATACGAGTAAAAGGAGATGTGCCTCAGAAGTTTATGATTTCTCCCTGTGGATTAGAAAGTGAGCCCACGGTAAACAAATTGGAGACTCAATGTAGACGTTTGCATTGTAGGTGCCAAAAGGTAGGTGAGATGAATCCCTGTTCATGTGGTGAAAAGGCTTCATTGCCCTGCTACTATAAAACGAGTCAGAGACACCAGCAATCAGGAAGAAACCTGAGAGAGATTATTTATGATTGCTGGGAAAGATTCTCTATCAGCTGAAAGAATGTCCCCTGCCCTCTACCCATCCCCAGTCTGCACAACATAACATGAGCCATAATCAGTCACAGTGAAAGGGGAGCTTAACAGCTGGCTGAACAGTTAAGACTTTTCCCTTCCCTTGCCCTCACTTAGAGCAAAATCTTTTCTCCGCTGCCTCTCAAGTGACCCCCTCCACTCCTGTGAGGGAATAAGGTACAACTGTGGACTGCCATTCCTTTCTTGTCCTACCTAAATTGCTCACAAACTAACTAGCCTGTCTCATTTTGGCAGTCAAAATAGGAAGGGCTTAGATGAGCAGCAGACCCAACGGATCAATTAGGAATTCACAGGTAGGAAGTGACAGGTAGCTAGCAGAGGAGGCATAGTCCAATCCCTCTTAAACACATTTGGATAAAAGAACTGTGAACTCTTGCTTAATGTCTTGCATGCAACAAATTGAATCCCTGGCTGAGTTACATGCAGGCTGAATTTCTCTGCTAAACTGGAATCTAAATAAAATTTTGGGAATTAATTTGAAAAAAAATCTCAGGGAATTTCCATTTGATAATTCATAGGCTTTCTGGCTGAAGAATCCCATTTTAAACTTGCATTTTGATATTTTCTTCAAAACACAAAAATGTAAATTCCTAATCCCATCTAAGCCAAGGAATGGATCATGACTACTTGGACCTGTGTGGCCTGATACAGTTTGACTTTCATTCAGTGGTCATGTTTGTTCTGTTCTGGTCTACAGTTCAGTTAAGTTTGATGTATCATATTAATTTATTTTGTAGGAGTTGATCAATTAACTTGAGAAAATTCTGTGTAGTGTTGATTCAATCATATAACAAGCATAATTTAATACAAATCACGCATCAGACATTGATTTTGCCCAACTGCTTGGTAGAATTAGTGTCACTAAAGGACGCAGCCAAGCTGAACTAACAGTATTAAGCATTTCTGTAATTTATCTCTTGCTATAATGAACAGTAAATGATATAGTGACCAACAAGATTAATGATAAAATAAACATACTAGTTAGATCCACTCCACAGAAGTCCAATTCATGACAGTACCTTGTAATCAATAATTTGGGACTTGTAATAACAAGCGGGAATGTTAATATAAAGATGGAGTCATTAATAGAATTTGAAAAAATGTATTTATCCAGTAGTTATATTTTTACTTATACAAATTCTAAGTGTTTCCAGAATTAGTGCTGCTGTTGTGAATGTGATAGTTACTCTGAAAAAAAGTACAAAATCCAGAATATTCCAGGGGTGTGTTTCATCAACTGGGAAACTAGTTCATAAAAACTTAATTGAAATTGCTCCACATCCCAATTGTTGGCAAAGAATCAACACTACTAATTTTTTTATTATTATTTCATATTTAAATTAATAAGTCCATCAATCACATGCAGCTTTCAGACACTGGTGTGGTGAGTACCAAAAATGGAACCAGTATAAAAGGAAACAAAATAGAATAGTTTATGAGAATAAAAGTTTAGAAATGCCTTCTCTCTTATTTTCCATCACATCTAATGAACACTGAAAAATCTTGTTGACTCCTTGATCACTGGTCAAATTTCATTTGTTACACCTCTGTTCTTGGATTTTTTAGTGTATTATTGTTTGGGTTTTTTTGTAGAATATTTTTTGTCCAAACACTCTAAATAAAATGTTGGTTTTCTGCTGAAAATTGTGTTTGTTTTTTTTTGGCCATTGCCATGGATCATGCTCTGACCCCTAGAGTACCTTCCTGGAAAACAGAAATCAAGCAAGGATCTTTTGAATTTCTAGGGCTCTTACTCAACGTATTTTCCAGCACAAATGATGTACTTCAGAAGCAAAACAAAAGTTTAGCATACCAAACTGTAAAGAAGGTCCCTTGTGGCCACAGAGAGTTGTCAGAACGTCAAATTGACTATAAACCTAGTTTATTTTCATGTTATGAACCACTGCAGTTATTCTCCCAGCTTAAAATAGGGTGTAGATTCATGGCATCGATCCTCTCACAGGTTGCACTGAGAGTAGCTTAAATAGAGTGTCATTTTTATGAAGTTTCATTTCACACACCTACTGGATGATAGTGGCAATGTTGAATGCCACAAACTGAATGAATGAATTATATTTTTGCATTTCGTGACAGAAAATTGAATAATTCATGCATCCAAACAAATCATATCAGCTTGAGCCTTAGATATCTAACACAAAGAATTGTTCTTACACTGGTTAAAAATTTTTCTTAGAAATGTGTTGGAAACTAATTTTTAAAAGCAAATTGAAAAATAACGAAGTATTTTGTACAAAAATAACAGAACAGTTGCCTTTTGTGAATATTTTTTGTAAATAAAGTATTAAAAACTAGTTTTCTGGATGCTTGAGGAGCTTGAACGCAGTAGCAAATTGCTGCTATTTCTGAATCTTCAACTCTGGCAGAAGACATCATTAAGCAATATTGACATGTGTTTAGACAGATGTAGAGAAAAAGCTGCTTCCCCCATATCTACCATATACCTCTCTAAACCAATCATGTCAAGAGTAATCTACAGACAGATTTCTGTCTTGCATCAATTTTCTTTAACCATAAATTGATGTAGTCAGGGAATTTATCTAACAATAATTTACAAATATTTATTATTTTACTATACTCTATAGTAAAAAAAATGCTAGTTTTATATTTATAGAAGTATTTTATTTATTTTAGTAAACAATCATAGATGTAGCTAAATATTGTATCTTAAATTCCACTCAGCACTACCTCTTTTTGTGCCAAGGATATGAAAGATACTAACAGCCAAGTCTTGGCTTCAGATTGAACAACTTGCACAAACTATGCAATCAGTAAAAAAAAATCCACTGACATTAATTACAATAATTTATTTTTTATTATTCCTACAGTCATAAGCCAAAAAAAGAAGAGAGAGAAGGAAAATACAGAATAAATAACTTCCTGAAAATCCTGTTATTTACTTCTTAATTGGGCTAATATGATAAAAGTTAACCATTTCCACTGAGCAAAGAGGGAAAAGAAGCTCCCTTAATGCTCACTCAGCTGAATGTTGAAGAATTCAAATATCCGAGAAAGACAAAACAGATTGACTTTACCCTATCTCCCTTCAATACACATTTTAGCATTTTAATATCTAATTATAGAGTCTCTGTTTTCAACAATAGCAGTTTAAAAAAGGACCTCTATCTGACCTCACTGAAATGTGTGAAAATTTTACTTTCACATAGCCGTAAGGTTGAGTACAGACCTTTCCACATTTTCCTTCAGTAATAGAATAAACCTCCATATTACTTTTTAAATGTAATAAACTCTTCAATTTTTTTGTCACGATACTTTTCTCCTTAACTGCAAATTTTTAATTAAAGTAGGCTGATTTTTGGTTTCATTAATGAGAAATCAAAGAATGAGAGAGACAAAGCTTTTAAAGGAAAAAATCAGTAGCTATCAAGAGATTTCCCCCACCATACTGCATCCTTGATGGCAAGATTAATCTGGCAAGATCTGAGTCTGAATCCTTGAGAGTACAAGATGCTGAAGATGCGGGCTTAAAGAGCTGAAGGAGCTGAGTGACCTGTGACCAGTGAGAGGAGACACTGGAAGCTATTGCAGGAGGAAAAATAATGACATCTCATCATGCTGTTTGTCCTCCCAGAGGCAGAGATTGAGCAGAATTTTTGAAGGCTGTCTGAAAGGATAAAGTCCTGGAATAAGAATATAGTCTGACCTGGAAGAAAGGAAGATGCTCATCATAGACAATTTTATTGGATTTACTTGGAAAGGAGCAAAGATGATAAAGCCCATCCCGTTTGGGGACAAGTATCAAAACATTGCGCTTCTGTTAACTGCCTTTTGTTTAGAATAGAAGAGAACAGAATCATAGAATCATAGAATCATTATGGTTGGAAGAGACCTCAAAGATCATCGAGTCCAACCGTATACCTGATGCAAGCATGCCTACTAAACCATGTCTTGAAGCACTACATCTAAACGTTTTTTGAACACCTTCAGGGATGATGACTCCACCACCTTCCTGGGGAGCCTGTTATCCTCCTTCTCACTGATACAGAAGATTGCTATGTATTGCCAATGAAGTTTCCAAAGCAACCCACAAATACACATATCTCTATTCCTTACTTTTCAAAGATTTTCTTGTACATTCTCCTAAAATTCAAGTTGCACCAACACAGGATACCAATCTGATGCAAGATAACTCAGTTAAATGCAGGAAGTCATCAGAGCATCATAAGAATAAACATCATAGTTAAGGTTAGCGATGATGTTGGTACTGGGAATCATTTGACACTTACGAAAAAGGCTCTTCTCTGGACACGCTCCAGCAGCTCAATGTCCTTCTTATAGTGAGGGGCCCAAAACTGAACACAGTATTCAAGGTGTGGTCTCACCAGCGCAGAGTACAAAGGATGATCACTGCCCTGGTCCTGCTGGCCACACTGTTTCTGATACAGGCCAGGATGCCATTGTCCTTCTTGGACACCTAGGCACACTGCCGGCTCATGTGCAGCCAGCTGTCGACCAAC
>NW_009614568.1:25167-37123 GCF_000690535.1 Cariama cristata | reverse complement strand
GAGAAAGAGGCAGAGGTCCTGGAGCATGAGGAGGTCCCTCTTTGGGTCCAAGTCAATATGCTATCTGTAGGCAGGAAGATGAAATGAAATGAAAAGGCAGGAAAATGAATGCCTTGACAGGGAGAGGAAGGGCCAGTCAGGGGATATCAATGTCATGATGTTGCCAGATCTGCTTTTTGTTCTTTTCCAGGTTATGGAGTCAACTATGTTTTTCCAAAAATAGAATCGATCAGAGAACGTGTGGGAGAACTTGGCTAAAAACACTGTAAATACCTCCTCCTTTTGTCTAGCTTGGGGAATCTCTGTAGAAGAGGTCTTCACTTCATGTTTGATTGGCACCGGAAAATAAAAAACCCAGCAAATAATAACAACTAAGTTATCTTCTAACTCTTTTATAAAGAAAATAAAAGAACAGGAGTCAGGGAAGAATTCCTTGGGAAAATTAAAAGGTGAGACTTATGGGAGATGTAAAACATATCCATAAGTCCTAAAGGGGAGAATTTGATGTCAAGGAGTTAAAATTTACAAAATTGGACCACCATGACAGGTCCATTTTGAAACCATGACAACGAGAATAGAAAGTCCCTAAAACAAGGATCTGCAAATACTTGCCTCGAGGGCTAGCCATTGTTTAAGCAGGAACCACAGCAAGATGTAAGTTACAACAGTAACTTAGTGACAGTTGATAGAACAAAAGTATGACCTTCAGTTACCTTAGATAATTATAATACTAAGAAACACACCCCTAGGAGGAGATTTTAGATGTAAACCTAAGTTCACCCTAGTATAATGAGCTAAACTAAATTTAAGACATACACGGGTGAACTTCTGTGTAACTGACGAATCGGCTACTTTAATGTGATTTCTTCCTTGTTACTGTTTTGTATAAAAGGATCTATGTGTTTCTAAACGGTATGATGGCTGGTATTAAATGCCCAGCACCCAGTCAGTAGAATTGAAATAAAGACAAATATCTCAACTCAGTGTGTTGACTGGTGTTTTGCACACAGAGCGAAGACTCTGATTTAGGGACAGAGGGAGAAGTGGGGAGTGGGTGACAACTCTTGTCCTTCTTCCACATCTCAAATCAGAACAGTATGACAAAAGCTTGGCTTCGCACTGCAGGATTAGGATAGCAGATATTAACCAGGAATTAGTAGTAGGCAGTAAATGTCTTCCAGTGTCTGATGATGACCCAGAATTTTAGGTACAATTGTATCAACAAGTTTTGGAAGTTCAGTAACATTTAGGAATCTAAGAAATTAATTCAAGAAATCTGACTCATGTTTTCATGCTTACTAAACTAAATGAAGAACTTTATTAAAAAGGCAATTTTTAAACAAGTCTAAGATTTTTATCAAATCACATGGTAAGTCAAGAATCACATGCTCTCCTCTTATATGCATTAATGTGAGTATTAGAAAAACAGGAGGGAGAAAGCTGTCTTATCTAAATGTTTTTTTCATGGCAATGAAGGAAGTATTATCTAGTAAAGAGGTTATGTTAGACACTGATTCTTTTACAGTACCTTTGAGCTTAAAATATTACTCTTACTAAGACTGAACAATGACACAATGTTATTTCACAGAAATTTGATAAAAGTACACAAATGAATGACAAGCCTTCACTCTATTAAAAATTAGGCTTAAGTTCCTAATACATTTTTCCTTTTATGTAAATATCAAAGATTTGAATTAAAAATACTTTTAACAGAAAATTATGTTACAGTTTTTTGACAGAACAGAACTTAGTGCATTGGTTTTGGTGACCACCAGTGTTATGCTTTGGAGGAACAATGCAAAGGATTCTATATGTTTGCACATCTATTAATTGTCAAACCTCCCCAGAGATTTGTTATTGCTAGTGAGTCCTGGCCAAGTCTCCTCTGATCTCTAAAACCCATTAAGAGTTAATGAAGTCAAGGGGAGGAAAAACAGAAGAAGGAACATAAAATCAAGGGGGGGGGGGAAAAAAAAGGGGAGGGGGGGGGGGGGGAATCACCAGAACCCTGAAAAGAAAGGTACACACACAGCATTATCATGTAGATACTAAGCCTTATTTTAAAAAGTTTTTCTTCAATGATTGTATGGTTAAAGTCTTATGTTGCAAGATTTACTTCTATACCACAATTAAAAAACAGTTGAAGTTGTTATACTGCAACACAAACATAACATGCTTCTGAAGATTTTCCCAAAATTTTACATATACATCCTATCTGTCTAGAGAAGGGCACAAATGAACAGTAAGCTATTCAGCTCGCCTTCATGTAAATTACTTGGTATTTGAAATTCCCCATAACCCCCCTCTGATGCAGCCACCAAAGGAATATTGGTCTACTACCTTTCTAAATCACATTTTTAATTGCACCCAGCAGTGGAACGATGCTAACAGCAAGGATTATTTGGAAAGTTTTCCTGCAGCATTTACCAGTCTAAGTTAATGGTGTTGCAGAATAAGTTTAATCAACCTGACTTTTTAATCATACTCTATTCTTTTAAATATGTTCCTTTGTTTGAATTTTTGCTTAGCAATAGTTAGCAGCAGAAGGAATTCCAGGCCACATATTGTAAACTCATCCTTGACCTGGTTGCTTGGCTACAGGGGCCCTTGAAGAAGATAACGAGGAAACTTCGTCAGCAGAGGCTGCAACCCATCCAGATAAGAACAGCCCACCAGGAGTTCGGAGCCAGAAAACCAAAACAGAACAGTCAGGCCCCTAGACCATGGGTTACCATTGGACCAAAAGGCATGTGAAGGGCACATGAGGAGGGAAGGCATAGATTGTAAGGGTTTAAAAGCCCAGGCTTTCTTTGTTTCAGGGTCCCTCTTTGGAGGCACCCAGCTCAAGCTGGTGCTATTAATAAAAAGTGCTTTTATAGAGGAATCTATCTTCTGGCTTATCGATTCTGTGGAAATCTAGAGTTGAACCCTATTATGGTGGCTGGAGCCACTCCTAAGTCAGCAGTACTGTTTTCTGTTGTAGGTTTTTTTCATTATAGTTCCACCTTACTGCATGCTAAGTACACAAATAAGAGAAACATACTTCACATTGCTTGAGTATAGCAAAAGAAAAATATTTCAATATCAAAAATGTTATTCTTTCTTAGGTGAATCTTACGCAAAAATTCTAATGAATTCATCTTCACTTATGCACTAAAGATGAGGAAAGTCAGGCCAAGTGAGCATTCATTAAGCGGCATGCCTCCTTCTCTATGCTGTAGAAACTCATCAGATAATCAAAATCAGACACAACATAATATATGGCTTAAGTTACTGAAAGAGAATCAACTGCCTTCATGTGTGATAAGGATACTCCAGATAAGGTAAAAGCAAACCATATAAAAAGATCCTTTGAGTCAGGCTATAAAAACATTCAAGAAGGTAAACAGGAAAAGGAGATCAGTAACTGTAGTCATGGATTATTGCCCTAGATGTGCATGTCTACATGATGCTGTACATAAGCATACATTTAGACCCATAGTCATTCATTAAAAGCCAGGTTTAATGTGTGCATTCATATCATGGTTAACCCATAATCCAAACAGACCCTTCAGGATAAGAGTTCACTCCACTCATGCTTTCTGATATTTCCTTCATCAGTACACATAGCATTTAAAGATAACATTTAATAACAAACACCTAAAAGACAACAATTATACACATTTTCCAGTATGCAAGCAAAGCTTATAACAAGTTATGAACACATTATCCAAAGGAAGATGCTATCATCATTTTCTTGCTATTTATCAAGTACGTTAAATTACTTTGTGACGTTATTAAAGTAGTATACTGATTACACACAGTTCTCTGAACACATTTACTACTCGAGATGTGTTGGCTAGCTCTTTGTGGCTGAATAAGTCATATCCATTACTTCCAGTCTTTGGGAAAAAAAAAATCACATCATGATGTGACAAATTAAAATACAACCTTTCAAAGTACCTCTTCATATAACTTTGTCTTTCCTTTTCCAAAATATTAAATACCTTATACTTTTGCAAGCAAGTGAAGAAAGATGCAAATATGCAATAATTAATTCATTTATAAACACAGGCAACAACTTAGGAACAAATTTCCAACATAAATCTAGTTACATGGGAAGCTGCTGATGTATACTAATCCAATAGCTTTTAGTATGAATTTTAACCATTTTTAAACATAAAGTTGCAGCTAGAAACTGGAATTTTTTACTAACGTTGTTCCAAAATTGCTAATAAAATCTCTGCAGAGATGAAATATATAACATCATGTTTTGTACTATCAAATGTTACAAAATTGAAACTGGGCCTGCATAATTGTAGATATATGTATGTGAATAACTGCTACTGTACTACTGACCTTGTGATCTCAAAGAACGCCAGTTTCTCTCAGGAGATATTTAGACCTCTGAAATCATGTTTTCAGTCTGTAGACATTTCCTTAATCTGCCCTTAAAAAAATGAAATTCATGTCTCATTACTGTTAAAATGATATGAACAAACTTTTAGAACTTCTATCAAAGTATTAGAGATGCCTTATGCACACTTGCAGAATAAACAGAAAATTCAGTTTGTTTGCAAATGAAACCAATTACCATATTGCGGGGTGGGGGGGGAAGTCAGAACAGCATGTGAGTCACATGTACAAGTAAGCCACAGAAGTTATTTTACCAAGATATTTAATTATTGTAAACAATTATTGACTAACTTATAAAACATTTTATATTTCAGAAGAGCAGACCTGACTTTTCAGTATAAACGACCATACAACCTTTGAGCACATAGCCAGTATGCACATTTGGTTTCTGGTACACATGAGCTACTTCCGCTCTGACACAATGGGGCATCTGAAAACCTCCCTGTATTTCACTGAACAGAACAAAATTCAGTAACTGCAAGGACAGTTAAACATTTATCCTGCTTAGCAAGGCCGGTGACAGACTTGCCATCTGTTGAACTCCTTAAAGTAAGGTTTGCTATCTTTCTAAATGACATTTTTGGATATAGTTTTTGAAAAAAACCTTTGATCCATCCTGCACACTTGTGGACATGGCTGTGGTAAAGGGAGAAGGGACTGGTGGCACAAGCCAGTGACAGTTCTGACCTTGCTATTATAGATCCCTGTTTGCATCACTTTCCATTCTGGCCCCTAGCACTTGTGATCCTGCTTTAAAATAATGTCAGAACCTTATCTTGGTTCAGTACTTCAGCTCAACTTGCAGAGGATCAGAAAGGAACATTCATTTCAACATTTCTGAATGCAGGATCTGCTTTCAACAGTTTGACTGATCACTTTTCACCTTCTTCTGTGGCACTGAAAATTGAACACTGCTGGAGACAGGCTTATGGCCAGAAGCAGTAGAGAGACACTTCAAATGTGCCTGGAAGGTATTTTGTGCTCTCAGCTAGTTCATAATGACATGATTACGAAGCAGCTTTGGTAGAGACTCCAGTCAGACCTCTGGCGAATTTCATTTCCTCCTTCAGCACAGGCCATGACTCTCCGGCATACAACTCCTACACGCTGTCTTTGCTATGATCTTCAGCAACAGTGGTGCAATGCCTGCTATTGCGCAATTCTGTTTAAGGCATGCTTAACATTTTTTAGGATCAAAATAATTTGGGAAAACAACGTTTTTGATGATGATACAGGAAGTTTAGGTGATAATTAAAGTCTGCATCATAAAGGCAAACTAGATAACTCCCAAAAGCATTTAGTACTGGCTGTTTTACACAAGTAATTAATATTTCTTGCCAATACTACTACTGCTGTTTGCATGTATTACAGCATAGGCAGATGGACACAGTGCCTACAACTCAAGCTTTCTGGAGCCAGAAAGAAGGTAACAAAGAAAAAATGTCTTATTTTTTGAGGTATGCAAACAAATGAGTTGGTAGCTAGCCTAGTCAGATGACCGAAGTGATGGAGCTTGGCATGCCACACAGTACAGACCAAACTGAGCAGGCTGTATGAACTTCAGAGCAATACATAGGGCTACAAAAGATGCATGGGCAGAGAAGAGAAAGTGGGAAATACAGGAGAAATCAGGAGGTGGTTCCATTATCAGCTGCAGGATGCATGACATCTTGTACATGTGAACAGTGAGGAAGGACTGCAAAATATGGGCAGTTATGGATCTGTATAATGGCACCAAACATCATGATATACTCCGATGGCTACGAGAGAGGATTTCAGTAGTTAGCTGGTGATCCATAAAGTAATGAGGGAAAATATATTTGGTCCCAAACAAGCCTACATTTTAGTTGTCTGTCTTTAATTTCTGTGAAACTAGAGATTCCTTCACACTACAAAGTACAATAAACAATACAAAATAGAACAAATATGCCAACTAATAATTAGTTGGTATCTAAATACCAACAAAGCCACCCAAATAAAAAACATCACATGTAAATCCTTTCTCTGAAAACTTGTTATAACAAAATTTTCTGACAATCCAGGCCTGGCTCATCTGCAAGCCAAAGTTCCAAACAAATCGCAACATTTAATGACTTCATTAGGCACGTGCTCTAGCCCAACACTTATCTTCCTGTGTTAATATCATTGTGCAAAATGTATATTTAAAATGCCAATTCAAGCTTTATTTCAAATGTCACCCACTGTCTTCTCTTCTGGATGCTCTTTTCTCTAACAATGTCTGCAGTATATTCTCATTTTTTGAGAAAATTCTCACTTCCTTAAAGGCAACAATGTGAATTTACTAAAGGCAAAAGCATTTTTGATGTTTACTCAAAAGTCCAATAGTTTGAGTAACTATTCATACAGTAGCCTACTGACTTGTAATGTTAGCCAAATAGATAAATTCACAAGAAAGAGCCTTTCCACTGCAAGCCATTATAGACCATGCACTGGCAGCTATATAAATAATACATTATTATAATGCACACTGTAATCCATTAAGTTGTGTTACCTTCTTCCTAAGAACACAGTTAGATATGACAGCAAAAAATAACAATTTCTACTAATTTTAAATAGTAGTGTAACAATGAAACGGTATCTCTACTCCAAGATTTTTGTGTCCATTCCACACTAATCACTCAAAACTAAGAATACTACTCAAGTAAAACAAGGTGTAAAAGATGAAAAAGAGCAGTAGAAATCAATAGCTGTGCTTCATTTAAAAAAAAGAAAATTAAAAAAATCACAGAAACTTTATCACTTTTTGCTTAAATGTAGGTCATCTACGGTTTCCATAGTAACCACTGCTGCACTACAGCTCTACAGATTACCACTGCCTATGGCCACTTTCTTTGCTAGCAGGTGATGTACAAATACAGCCATGTCTCAGTTAAAATAAGAAAGAGCTAAAGAAGTGCTTGGAATTGCCATTAGTTTACTTCCAAACATAACTCCTGCTTTACCATTTTCAAAGGTATCTCTTAATATCCTTGTCTTGATAAACTACTCTGCTAACCGGTTAGAAACACACAAAAACTAATTTTCAGTACTAAAAATCTACTCTTTGTCTGCATCTCAAGTCTAGAGTCTCCAAAATGGAGACAATCAACTTTACAAGAAGTTGTAAATAAGCAAAGTATTTATACAGAGCAACCCACTAAACATCAGTAATACAGAAGTTCAGAAAGCACTCACATTAGGTTAAGCTGTCTTTGAGAAGCACACAGCAAGTTCTGCAATGGCATATTCAGCACGTTCATCACGAGTGGGAGTTAATGGGTTGGCATATTATTATTTTGCACACAAGCACACAGTGAAACCCAGTCACGTAACAAGCAGCCACAGATAATAACAGTTAAAGCCTCACTTGGGAGGATGTGGTATAGTCTTCAGGCAGTCTGATGGTGAAAACCCCTTTCTCACCACTATTACTCTGGGGCATACACAGTTGATGATTAATTCATTAAAATACAAAAGACTCCACATTACAAAAAGACTGTAATTGGCTTTGATAGTGAACTGGGAAACAACAGGATAAGTCAGTGTCCTTGACAACTGCTAACTGGTTTTCCCCTTCAGAACACAGTTGTTTCACTATGATGTGAGTTCAGACTAAACCAGCTACTTCCCTACCTTTTTTTTTTTTTTTTTTTACAGGTACTATGAAAACTCTGAAATGTAAGCTTTGAGGCCTGGATGCTACCCACACGCCTTAATGCTATTAGTGCTACAAACACATTGCAGTAGGGTAGCATCAGTAGTCATACACACTATCAAAATACCAAAAATGCTACATATTTAGTGAACAGAAGAATGATAATCAATAGTGTTGAATAGCATCAATGAAGAATCATGTCCCCTCATCGCTTGCTTTAAACTCTTGCAAGCTCTAAACCACTAGTAGATGAACACAAGACACCACAGCAAGATTGCTGGGAAGCCAAACAGACAAGCTGTCATGGAACTGAGAAAGTTTGAGAAAGCTGTCTGGCTTCCATCAGAGCTTTAGCAAAAATCAAACAAACCGTGTAATGTTTTTTACTTCACTGAATTGGCAAATTCCAAAGAAATAATAGTTTGCATATATTCTCCTAACCAGAGCTGCTGAAAATGTCACTACATTATTTTGGGGGGATCAATAGTCAGTTTCTTTGTATTCCTGTAAAGATCAGCATCTTCAATACACTTCATGCTTGGTACACACCAGTGGACTGCCATGAGCACCAGGACACCTCAGCAAACAGCAAGACTGTCATACACGGGGGAGATGAGGCTGGTCTACAGAGGAAGATGAAGGCAAGAAGCCAATACGGCCTCCAGCAGGCAGAATATTTCCCTTTTTCCCTAATGTTTCGATTAAAGTTCTTTAAATTTTTTGCTCACAGGTCAGTAATTTCCATGGATCCATTCCTCCCTACAGTTCTACATTTACTTTATGTGCTTGCTGTCTCACAAGACTGTTATCTGAGGAAGGAAGTCTGTATTTTCTGTATGCATATACAGGCCTTCATCTTAAGCAGGTCCAAGTCTAGGCCCAATAGGACCAAAAAGCCCTAGAGTACAATACAAATGACATAATAGAAATCAGAATATAAAAAACTCTTGATCACTGAAGGCTGATAATACTGAAAACACAGATAAGATAGTCGCATCTTTCTTGCAAGCATTAGAACAGAGCTTCATCATGAAGCACCAAGAAAAAATAAAACTCCTAAGTTCATTTGCTTGTTAATTCTGCTTTGCAATCACAACTGCTAGTCTATTAAAAACACAAAGAACAATGAACAAAACCAAACCAAAACAAGCAAAAACCACGCAGAAGGCTGTTCCCAGCTCACTGCTAGAGACTTAAGATCTCTCACACAAAGAACAGATTTGGAAGCTGTATCAGCTGATAGGGAAAAAAACCCTCTGAGCAAGAACAAGCCACTGGATGGAAGGAACCTCTAAAAGAAGATCTACTACCAGTAGAAACTGCACCTTTATGTCGCTGTCCTTCTGGTGTCAACTGCCCTCAGTCATGCCTACTGCTAAATCAATTGCTTGTGTGAGTAAAGAACAGCAGAGCAGCTTTCAGTGAGGAGAAAACACTACCCAATGGGTCATATATTGTGGGTGGTACATACTGAAATTAATTATAGAGTTTATAGTAACAGACAAGATGACAATATATTTGTTAAAAGCACTAATTCTAACTTCGCTTTAAATTTCAAAACATCTTGAAAGCCATCTTTAAAGACTGGTAGTAAAAGCCGTAAATCAGTATAAAACGCAGAATATGTACTAAACATATGAAACAAAACATGGCACTAGGTAAGAACAGAGGATATTGTAATAGTCTTTCTGAAGCTTCATTTGCTTTTAAGAGCACTTAAAGCAAATTCAAAGCAAGCTGCTGAAAAGCCACTGCAGCTCTCACTAGAAATAAAGGCTAGTGTTATGATAGAACAGTCTTGAGAAATTAAGCATAAAGAAAAATTTTCAGACAAAAATGAAGCTATCAGAAATTATAAACTGGTAACAGAAAAACCCTTTTTTGCCTCCTTTGTGATTTGATTCATCAATGATTTCCCTGCAGATGCTAACATAATGCTATCAGGCCACCCACAGCTTTCACTAGTATCCAAATATTGTCATAATGCTTCTTCATGTCTGAAGAGCAGGACAGCTGCTTTTAGTGCCCAAGACATCTTATGTTTTTTACCCTTAGAAACACATCTTAAAAATCTGGTATTATTTGCCAGAGACCATGGAGCAAGTCTTCATTAAAATAAAGCCCATGTACATCCCACCCTTATGGTTTGACCAGAAAAGGATGTTGGGTAAGACTAGTTTAAATCTGAGCTAGAAGTTAGCTGAAAAGAACTACTGAAAGAATTTTAAAGACTGTGGGCTTAGCTACATTCCCCTTTGTAAAGAAAGCCATGGTTATCATGATTTTGTGTTTCTAAAATTGCATGCACATGTCACATGTGAGAAAAAAACTTCATATTCTATGTCTAGAAATTAGACTGTAAAGTTATTAAAATTATTTTGCATATTGTAATAGCATCTAGAGACATCAGCTGCAATAAAAGGTCTAAAACTTGTGGCTAAGACTTGATCTGGTATACTACTCCAATTGTGAATCTAATTTTTATTCTGCGTCACAAATCAAGGACAAAATCCAACCATCATGTTTAATTTTTAGCAAACCTCACAGACAAGAGCTGATCAGCAAATACCATTTCATACATCGTGTTAGCATCATCCTGAACTAGGGATCCCAGATTTGCCTGCAATAGATGATTTCAGACCTGCTGACAGTACGTACTCCTGAATATGAACCAGGATTCATACATACATTCTTAGTATGAGGTGCTTTAACTAATAAATGCAGAACAGATGCTACAGAATCCCCAGCAACACTTCCCAGTAATTTCCTAATGTGTTTTTGAAATATGTTCCACACACAGTATAGTGAAAGAGGATGAGTCATTTTCACTGACTAAGAATTTGCAAACTGCTGGAGCATTAAATGCCTTTGATCTTGATAAGCTGGCTCATCCTCATTCTGTTCATTAGCTCTCCCTCTTTTCCCAGTTATGAGCCAGCCAATCTGCAGCCCTTTCTGCAAACTGACATATTTACCAAGTAAAATCTGCTACTGTGGCTTTCTTGCTCTTACTGAAATACACCCTGTTGCCTGTCAAGCTCCTCTTGTCTGAGGGAACCTCCTCTCTTTTCCTTCATACATGACATAACCAACAAGCCATCTTCCCACCCTGATCAGCTCTTTATCAGCTCCTCTCTGTTTCCCCAGTAACTGCTAATTGTTCACCTGTGCAATCTGACCCCTCGCTCTGTTCTTTTATAATCCAGCAAGTCACATTCTTGTGTCCCCCCTCCCCTTTTTTTTTTTTTTGACTCCCACCTGATGAAATTCCATCATTAGTTCCCAAGTACCATTTTGCTGATGACTTGCAAGAATTGCCAACAAATCTCAGAAAACAACCTGATGTGTTGCTTTGAGCCGTGTCTTGATAAGTACATTTCTTTAAGAGTTAACATGGGAATGTAAATATCTACATGATTTGAAAAATAAGAATGTTTTAAATTGTAAGCATAAATTATCATTAATTTTCCAGAAGATTATTTGGCAACTGTAATAGGGCTATTTTCTCATCTGTCTGCAAAATTAGTGTATGTGGAGTCTGCCACAAACAGGTATCCACATTCAGGCAGCAATTCAATTACAATACTGATTAGCAAAAAGCATCTTGATGTTTTCACTCTACTCCTTTGATGGAAAAATATTGTGCAGTCCAAAAAAATGTTTTAGCACTTTATTCTTTACCAATCAAAAATCACGGTTGTCATAGAAACTGTAAAAACTGAAGTCAGTCATGACATAACAACCAGCTAATGGAAAATGTCTGCTGGCTTAGGTTTCCACGCTGGAAATGCTTCAGTGAATTTAACTAGGGAGCCAAGCAGTTCCCCAAATTTTACAAAGAATCTTATAACAACAGGTATGATTATTGTTTTTAATAATTCAGTCAGAGTCTGGAAAGTAGTAGTA
>NW_009614568.1:24881-25127 GCF_000690535.1 Cariama cristata | reverse complement strand
TGTCCCAGAACATTCAGAACAAGCCTCTGCTTAAGGGGACTGAATTTCTTTGATCACACGTCTGAGATACCCTGGAGAGACTTTTGGTCAGTGTTCTCAGCATTCCCAAAACCCTATTTTTGGCATTTGAAGCTGAGGCAAATAACTTTAAAAGTCTATATTGCCATTAGTTTCTGTCTCTTACATATGCTGTTCAGAAAAAGAATTCTAATCTGCAGGTCTCTGCCCCAACCCAAGGTGGTCCAG
>NW_009614568.1:24459-24836 GCF_000690535.1 Cariama cristata | reverse complement strand
ACATGAAACTCAATAAAACTCCACTCTTGACTAACAAAGGCTACAAGAGCCTTTCACTCTCCATCTCCCAGAGCGAAATCACAGACCAACTCCACACACCAGAGTTCTTCCTGCCTTTTACTGGAACCACTTGAGACTTCATAATTACTGACTGACAGGACTGGTTTACTGACATGAAACTCAATAAAACTCCACTCTTGACTAACAAAGGCTACAAGAGCCTTTCACTCTCCATCTCCCAGAGCGAAATCACAGACCAACTCCACACACCAGAGTTCTTCCTGCCTTTTACTGGAACCACTTGAGACTTCATAATTACTGACTGACAGGACTGGTTTACTGCAACCATTCGCCCTTTAAGCGGAGGCCATCCTGCT